>NC_056726.1:225972030-226089530 GCF_019279795.1 Protopterus annectens
AATAAATTAATAAATGAAACAAATAAACATAAAAATGTAAATTATATGGACAAGTAACTTGTTGTAAAGGACTTTATAATTTCACATCAGAATAAATTAAATTCCAAACCAGTTGTCTACCACATAAACAAACACCAATGGGTCTATATCAGAAGCTTGAATGATCAAAAGAGCGAATGCTCTTTGATTGAGCTTTAAAGATCAAAAGGCACTAAACAGCGAAGACACAGAATAGTGATTTTTCCCAGAGGAAAAAAATCGCTGGGCCATCTTTGGTAGTTTGCAATTTCCTCCACTGTGGTGCGATCGCAGAGTTGGTATATTTAAGTAGGGATGGTGTGGTGGGCAAAGCCCCCCACATTTATTGTGTTTAGATTTGTTTTTTTGTTTGTCTTTTTTTTTTTTTTGCGGAGCAGTGATTTTTTCTCTAGGGAAGTTCCCCAGAGAAGATCTGATTTTAAAATTGTTACTATCCCAAAAACGGTATATCTTACAAGTTCCATTTAAAAATTAATTTCAAAATAATTAAAAAAAACAGAAATCTAAATACATGTTATGGTCTCATTTACATCTGGGAATTTATCTATTACATTATAAAGCTTCTAGTGTTGATGGCAAATTCTCTTCCTTATTAAATATATCTTTGATATTTGCCAGTTATGTCAATTATGTGATGTAAGGCACTTCTTAGGAACATGATTTGTTAGCCTCATTATTGCTAATGGTTTGGCTGAGCTACTCAAAATAAGTCTGAAATGTTGAATGGAGTAGAAAATTGGGGTATTTGGCATTGTTAAAAATGTTTCTGCCCATGTCTCCAGAAAAACGATTTTGTAATTAGCTGCACTATACCTGGACAGGTAAGTAGCCTATACCAGAGAAAAGCATATTAAATATCTAAGAGCAAATTAAAGCAAATGTTTACCTTCTCAGCTCTAGCAAATTAGCTGAAAACACCCTATATCCTACCTTGCTCTTTCATTCAAGTGGAAGGATAGCAAATAAAATTAAAAGGACAAGTAATCTTCCCTGGCAGATGTCATCCAACAGCAGAAACTATATGCTGAACCCAAACTTATTAGAGTATCCGGCTGATGCCTATAAATCAAACCCACTTGTGCAATGACAAGCAACAGAGTCTTACTCTATCTTTATTAAACATTTCCTGATTGTTTATTGCTGTATCTTTTATACATATTTTCAGTAGGGTACCAGCTCACAACATTCCACTACCCTACCTCTAATTCCTACTCACCCCCACTACACCTAAATTTAAATCTATCTCACCAGACCCATCATATGACATAAAGACAATCACACAATCATCAATCAGCTGTAACTTTTCAGCATGAGCAATCAACATATCCACCTAGCCCTTCTAGTGTCTCAAACAAATAATCTTATCCATTCTGCCCTCATTCTACACTAAGCCATATTACATAAACCATTTACAAAGTTCCCCAACCACACTACTGAACTCAGGTATTTTAATGACCATGGACTACTTATCACATCTACTGCATCACTCTAGAGTACAACTTCTTCACACAGTCCCCATAATCACCCTCTTTCTACTTACACTTATCACAACTCTAGAATCTCACATTCATCCTCAAAACATCACTCTCACTAACTCTCATACATACAAAACCATTAGCAATACATATTTTTGACAATATCTCCAAAACTAGTCTCACATTCTGTACTAAACACAGTTACCATTAAACTCATCAAAACTAACAAGGCAACATAACCCATCCTCCTACATGCCCTGGTAAAATCTAAATACTACAACATATATCTATTTATTACAACTAAACTTATCCAAAGTGGCGCCATCCACCCTAACCCTGGCCTACAAACTGACATACCATAACAACCACCCCTTGTATCCAACAGCAATACAGCACCACCCCCTCTCCATAATCCAGAGCAAAATCTGTTGATCCTAAACATAAACTGTCAAAGTATATGCAATAAGATCTAAGACCAGCACATACCCTTTACATACTATAACTCTGATATAGTTATAGCAACCAAAACCTGGATAAGATCAGAAGTAATTAATGACGAGTTATTGCCCCCAGGCTACAACATAATCAGATTAGTCAGGTCAACAAAAAGAGGAAGTGGTTACGTTGCAATAATATATAAGAACAACCTAGAACTAACCCAACATACTCAAACCACCGCACAATTTCAAAATGCAGAAATCCTCATTGCAATAAACAGTAATATAAAAAAGAAACATTAATTTTAGATTACATGAACGTGGATTGGGAACACATAATCAATTCTACAACTGATTTAAACTTGCTTAGGTTCTGACAATTAATAAATGTTACTACTTGAACACACAAAAAGGGCTTAGAAACAACTTTGGGCCGAATACTCATAAATCAACCCCATAATATCAAAGATAGTAGAACTCCATCAGGCATTATAAATGACCACCTACATTATTAGACAATGGCTAAATATGCACAGACATATTACTTACTAACAGGTCCAACACTTACACAGTATCAACTAACAACTGTTTATATCAGCCTTAAAACAATACTATTAGAACTGCCTAAAATTCCTATCACTAGACAAAGCTGTTTATCACTTCATCCAAATCTTCCTTACCGTACTAAACAAGCAAACACCACTCAGAAATAAAAGACTTAAGTCCATCCCTGCACCTTGGCTCTTAAAGGCTACCAAGAAACACATGTCAAAAAGATACCATACTTAGAAAACGTATATAAAAAGTAAAACCCAGGCAGCCCTATATGATTTCAAAAATCTCAGGGATCTAACCAAAAAGCAGGTGCTTAATGACAAAAAAGAAAAGTTTACATCCCAATAAAATACCTTAAAAAATAACCAAAAATATTCTAGCAGTAAAATCACTACTATACCCAGACACCCAGAACAATCCACAATACCTTGCCCCACAACATCCAATAATGACTCAGCTAATATAGAACCAATATTTAATAAACATTTTAATCTCTATTCTAGCAATAACTTGTACAAATCACTTAGAACCAATCACCATTCCACAACCCTATACCACTAGTGAAACTTTCTTTAAACTTGACACAGTCTTACATCAATAATAAAAAATACTTATTTAAACTTAACTTAGCTGCAGACATGCTACCATCTCAGTATCTAAAAATAGCAGTATTCTCTGGCTCCATTCTAATTAACACATGCGTAAAAGAGAACCATGACCGCAAAATCGGGAAATCATCATACGTAGTAGCAGAAGCTATACTGACCTCATAAACTACCACAGAATCTCTATTCTACTACCCCGTCCAAGATATTAGAAAATTTTATTCACTCCTAACTACTCAAATACCTAACCAACTACAACCAACTATTACCTACTCTTTCCACTCATTATGGCATTTGACCTAAACAAAGCGCAGCCACTACCCTTCTAAACTTCACAAATACAGGTGCCAGCTCTAAAACAGTGGAAAGCTAGTTTTAACAGTCTTCCTAAACCTATCAAAATATTTGATGCTGTAGCTCATCAAGAACTCCTACTAGAGCAAGCCTCATTGGGCCTCATTACTCCATCATTAACCTGGTTCTACATTTGCTAATCTGATAGGAATCAAGCCATGAAATGACAACAACATAGGTTCATAGGTAGTTACTAGGCTATCTGCTCGAAGGCATTTATAAGCCTAGCCAGAATGTGTTGGCTTTTGCCACACCCTTAGATTAGTTCCCTGTGCCTCTGTCCAGCAGAACCACTGAAGTGATCCCTGGGATAAACTTTCTGTTTCCCAGCCACTCGTCAAGGTTTCTCTTGAAGAGTGTTAGCGAGGAGCTCTGCCTAATGTAGATTGGAATATTGTTCCAAAGCATGGGAAGTCTCTGTGACAGGAATCTATCCCTCCAGCACGTCCTATTTATTGTTGTGGTGAGGCTTAGATCCCTAGAGCGTGTGGCTCGAGGGGATAAGCTTTTCTTTAGGTGGAGCATGTCCACCAGTTCTGGGTTGGACATGGCCTTGTACGTCAGGCAGAGATCACCCCTCAGTAGGTGGGATGCAACCGAGTACAGCTGGAGTTTCTTCAGTCGAGCTGCATAGGGCATCTGTTTGAGGCCAGTGATCCTCTTGGTGAGGTATTTCTATGGTCTTTACAACTGTTGCAGGTGTCTTTTAAGGTACATCCCAAATGGGGCATTGTACTCTATGATGGGTCTGATGAGTGATAAGTAGAGGGGCACAATGACCTCTTTTGATCTGAATGCGAACCCTTTTGTGATAATGTATGCCATGTAGAAGGATTTTCTAACTACTTTGGCAATGTGATTATCAAAGGAGAGTTTACTATCTACTAGGGTCCCCAGATCCCTTATTACATCTTCCAGATTTAGGGGACTACCACCTATGTGGTAGTTTGTGGGTACTTTGTTTTTTCCAAAGAGGATGACTATGCACTTTTTGGCATTTAGCTTGAGGCCATGATTTTGACACCAGGTGTCTGTCTCAGTGAGACCCTTTTGAAGGATGTCTGTGTCAGCCGGAGAGTCAATTATAGCACCAAGTTTGCAGTCGTCTGCGAACTTAGTCAGCCATAGTCCTCCTGTGCTTGCCTGTACTTCTGAGAAGCATATGCCGAACAGGAGGGGTCCTAGGACTGAGCCCTGGGGAATGCCACCTGTAACTGGTTTAGAGTCAGACCTAGTTCCCACAGCTCTTACCATGTGGGTTCTGTCTGTGAGCCAGTTGGCAACTCATCTTGTGATGTAGGGGTTTATGTTCAGGCTGGTGAACTTATCTATAATACCTAAATGGGGAATGGTGTCAAAGATGAGGTCTAGGTAGGCTGTGTTTACCACCTTTCCCTCATCTAAAGCCTTGGTAACTGTCTCAAAGAAGTCTACCAGGTTTAGGAGGCATGATCTGCCCTTAACAAAGCTGAACTGGGTAGGGTCCAGTGTTTGGAGGTTCCCAATGTCTCTGTTAATGAGTTCCATGATGATGCACTTCGTAGCCTTGCAGACCAAGCTAGTCAGGCTTATAGGGTGATAGTTCCCGAGGTCTATTGTGGCTCCACCTTTGTGGAGCAGAATAACTGTTGCTATGTGCCACTCTATGGGTATGTAACCTGTGGACTGGCTGAGTTTGAACAGTGTGTTTAGGTGAGGGGTTAGTTCATCTTTGAGCTTGTGTAGGACGCAGCCTGGGACACTGTCCAGTCCCATGGACGCTGTGTTTTTGGCTTTGGAGAAGGCTGTTTTATCCTGAGTGTCTGTGATTTCAGGAGCTCTACATTCTTCTGGTATGGTTATGGGACCTTTTGGGGGTGAGAGGGGGGTGACGTTTGCACTGAACCTGTCTGCCAGGATGTTGGCAATATCGGTCGGTTCAGTGTATTTTGTACCTTTCTGCACTAATTCCGAGCAGATCTGAGCATTGCCACTTAGATTCTTGACATAGCTAAAGAATGCTTTGTGGTTATCTTTGGAGTCCTTGACAATTTTTCTTTCAAATCTCACCTTGGATGACTATATGAGTGTTCGTAGTTTCTTGATGATACTGATCAGGGATGTCTTCCCTTCTTGGGATTTTACACTTTTCTGTACTGGTTTCCTCCTTCTATTGTATAGCTTGTTTATGGTAGGAGTCCACCAGACTGGTTTCATTTTCTTAGAGGAGTGAATCTTGGTTTTGCTTGGGATAGCATGATCCATTCATTCTTGTCGGTGCCTGTAGAATGCATTAGTAAAGGATTTTGCAGCTTGGACAATGTTATCCTTTAGCATGGGGGCTTTGAAGCTTTCCACCTCGGTCTTAAGTAACGTGAAGTTTGCTTTTGAAAAGTTTTTCACAGTGGTTTCCTTTTCCGGGGGTGGGGGTTGAATGTGGATATTCATAGTGATTTGTTTATGGTCAGATCTAACCAGTGAGGGGTAGACTTTCAGTGTGGAGCACCGGAAGCTCATGTTGGTGATGACCAGGTCCAATATGTTGTCACCTCTGGTGGGAGTGTTGACCAGTTGATCCAGGGCGTTTGAGTTTATAAATTCTAGGATATGTTGGGCAAGGGAGTTAGTACTTGAGTAGTTCTCCCAATTAATGTTTTGGTAACTAAAATCACCCAATATAAGGGTGTTTGGTAGGACCTTTATATTTCCTAGTGTTTGCAGAAATGCGGAATGGGGGTCCTGGGACATGGTGGGTGATCTGTAGCAAACTACAATTTGAATTGCAGTTTTGCCCATTGTTAGTTGCACGTGGATGATCTCTGAAGCATTGTGCTGTGCCACTAACCTGGAGGTGTGGGTATCCTTGATGAATATGGATATGCCCCAACCTTTTGTATTTCGGTCTGGGTTCTGTGGCTGAAATGTATGGTATAAGTTGTAGCCTGGTAGTGCTGGGGGGCTCTCTGGAGCCTTAAACCAGGTTTCTGTTAATGCACATATATCGACTTTCTCCATACCGAGGAATGCCTTGAGTGCGTGCACTTTAAGGTTTAGACTGCTGGCACTGAGTAGCATTACCCTCAGTTTTTTGTTGCTTGTGCTATTTCTAGTGGTGGGTTTGTCTTTTGAGCCTTGCCTTTTAAAAGGCACTATGCGGGTGGCAAGAGCCTTGGCCAGTATTCAAAAGCCTAAGGATGACAAGTGCAAGCCATCTCTAGCGATGCAGCGTGGCTTGTCGAGCATGTCATCCCAGGCAGACAGACACTGGATCCTTTTTGAATGACACCAGGAACTTAGCCAATTGCTGAAATTGATAATTTTTGCTTTATACTGTGGTATCATTCTTGGTGAGGGCAGGATGCTACTCAGGGTCAGGGTCATACCAGCCTGAGCTACAAGATCAGAGAGCTCTTCTATGTCTCTTTTCATGCAGTCCAGGGAGGTACGGCTCAGGTCATTCACACCAACATGGACAATGACAGAGTCGTACTTGTAATTTTTCTGGAGTGACCTGAGTGCTTATGTTATGTGGCGGATCCTGGCACCCAACAGGCAGCTAACAGTAACCTTCTCCTTATTCAATCTAGTGAGTGGGACGTCAATATGCCTGACTATAGAGTCACCTATTATTAGTATGTCGGGAATGTTATTTTGCCTTAAGGGCTGTGATTGAATGGCACACTGGTTTTGTGAAGTATGTGTTTCATGATTTGTGTTGGGGGGGGGTGGAGGTTGCTTGGATGTCTGCTTTGGAGGTCTCTGTTGCTTTTGCAGATTTTTATTTAGAGCCTCCGAGTATGTTTTCGTGTATTCATGTGTGTTTTTTGTTGGTGCTGGTTTAATGGGTTTATGTGAGACTGGTGGCGTGATGCAAGTATTTCCCTTCTCCTCTTGACTGTCTGATCCAGCCTTGGGTTGAGAGAGCTTAGCCTCCAGTTTGGCTGTATAATTGCATCTCTCGCATGTATTAGTGTTTGGTGGTAGGAGGAGAGGGTTGTCTGTGTACATGAGGCAGTTGTAACATTGCCTCAAAATGCCCAGATTCACCAGTTGGACTGGAATGTATGCCTAAAACTGCCCTTTGGACATGCCTGGATAGGTACAGTGAACTGTTTTACTGAATGGCTGGTAAGGTTGAATAGAGTGCCTTGTCCTTCTGTACAGTATAGGAGGGTCTAGTGCTAGGGTTTATAAGTGCTTGCTATGAGTTTTGAGCAAGTGCTGGGCTGAGAAATGAATGGCTTGAGTGCTTAAGTTGAACGTTTGTCTAGTTCCAAGGGAAAAATTGAAGAGAAGACTTTGTGGAGCCGTGAATAGTTATACCTTAGCTAACCGGCGCTGCCTGGCGTGCAAAACTGGGTAAATGCGGTATTTATAGCAGAGAAATGAAAGCGATAGAAATGAATAAACTACTAATTTCTGGGCTGAAACCTCACCTCCAGGGACAGATAGGCTGCTCAAAGCTCCCCTCTCTCACAGGTGAACAGAGAAACTTCCTTCTATCCAAGTAAGGTATGGGCAAACACAGAGATTTGTAACACAGTCCTGAATTCAGCACTTAACCAGAAAACTGGACTATACTAGCTAAAAAAGTGGGAAAACAAGTATTTTTTTTTTTTTTTTAGAAAATAAAGCAGATGCAATCAAAAAAAATCTTTAAATGCACAGAAAAGGATACTTATTGTGTTATATCTCAGATCAGAGTTGTAGTCAATGCCACTGGTAATAAAGTAGGAATAAACACAAATACAGTAAAAGCAGATGAATATAATGCAATTTTATACATATATATATATATATATATATATATATATATATATATATATATATATATACATATATATATATATATATATATATATATATATATATAAAACAATAGAAAACGAACAACTGATTTAAACAAGTTACCCAATTAACCAGAAAAAAGCTCAAAACTGAGCCTTGCTCCAGCAGTCTTCAGTCAGACAAGTTCTAACTGCACACTCCTGCTGCTAGGGTGCAGGGGAACCTTCTCCAAAAAAAGATGGCCTGGGTCAGTGCTCAGGTTATACAAACAAAGCTAGATTCAGCAGGCCTGAATCTGGTCTATGCTGCAGCAACAAGGCACACCAATGTCAGAAAGAAACAGTTCAAATAAGCAGGCACAGTAAGCCTGTGACCAAAAATTCTCTGCTCAGAAGGGCAGAATCCAGCCTCCCAAAAGAGTGCAGGCCACACCTTAATATAAATAAACTGGCCCAGAGCCCAAGTGCTTAGACCAGAACTAATACACTTTAGAACAGACACTAAGCATTCAATCAGCAACTCCCAACTCAGAAGGATGTAAGCTTCCTGTCCTGCCACAACAGTGCAGACCACAAACCTTCCTAATGTGAAACAACTGGTCTAAAGCCCAAGTGCATAATCCAAAGGCTTAGAATAACAGTTACAATTTAATCGGCTACTAACAAACAGCAAAAAATGCAGCAGAATAAATGCTATTAAGTACTTTTAAGAACAGTTAGCAGGAGCAAAATAAGTAATAAAGTAGGAAGAAACACAAACACAGTAAGCAGATGAATAAAGTGCAAAAAAATGTTTTTTTTTCTCTTCGTATTAGGTAGAATGAGCTAAAGACACTAGACTGGGAGGAGTGTCACAGATCAAATATACAGTAGGCGTGGGCAATGGCAAAGACAGCAACTCAGAAAAATAACACTTTGAACACAGATCAGAAGCCAGCAAATATGATTTAAATAAATCAAGCAAAATCAATTACAATACTGTTGAACTTTAGAAAGAAGTGCCAAAAAATATACTTATCAATTTATAGTTTGAGTTATTTCAGTAGCACTCTCAGTCAGAACTCAATTAGATTCAAGCAATGAATGCAGAGGTAACAAACGGAATCTTAATTATACTAGCAAGCCTTGAGACAATCAGATAAAACACACAAGTTGTTTGGCCAGTATTTAACAGAGCAGTACTTTGTACTCTGTACTGAATACTCTGACTTCCTCCCAGTAACAGTCAGCATCCCCCGGGGATCAGTACAAGGTCCCCCTACTCTTTAACATTTTTATCAACATTTCCAGACCTCCACTACACAACATACCTTGGTATAGTAAGCAGATGATGCTACACTCATCTGCTCAGGTCAAGCACTAATCTCCTTTCAGGATACCATGCAGTAAGCCTTCATAGCTGTCATATCACTGTTATTCAGTTTTCACTTGCTCTTCAATGCCAAAACAAATGCAATTAATGTTATTTACTCCCAAAGATTACTCCATTCAAAAACGGTCATTCCACGCCCTGTTCTCAAATGGAACAAAATAGAATGTGTAAAACAAGCCAAACTCCTCAGAGTATTACTCGATGATAGTCTCAAGTGTGACCAACATCTTCAAGTAATCCACAGAAAAGATAAACGGAAAACTAAGTAACCTCTACAGTGCTACAAACTTCATACCAGGAAGACCACAGCATAATCATGCTTACTTCCATCACTTTTCTAGGCCTCATTCATATTTTCAAACCTTAACATAACCACCAAAAGCAAGCTAGAGACAACCTACAACAAAATTACAAAATTTGCAACTAACACCCCCACAAAACTCACCATTGCATATCTCTAAAATATCTCATCTGGGTACAACTTTCAAACTCCTCTACTACTCTCATCTGACTGTAACCCACAAACTAATAAATTCCTCAGAAAAAAAGCCTTTCTTTAAAAGAACTAATCTTGCCTCACACCTGTTACTGAGTACTAAGGTTCAACAACAATGCTCTCCTAGTCATCTCCACATCTAATTATACAGCAGGCGACTCATTATATTCCAACCAAGTAGCAAAAACATGGAACTGAATCACCTTCAAAATAAGAAAGCACACAAAACAGATAGCTTTAAATCATCATGCAAAGCACACTGACAAAATAATCGGCTGTGCTACTGCACTAGACCAGGATAAACTCCATAGGCTTAATCATTTCTTCTCCTTCAAACCACACTATAACAGCACAATCCTTCATTTTTATAACCTACATACACGTGTTCTTTTCTATTACAATATGACTGCAGCGTACTACATTCACCTCAATCCTTCATTTTATAACCTACATACACATGTTCTTTTCTATTACAATATGACTGCAGCGTACTACATTCACCTCAATCCTTCATTTTATAACCTACATACCAGTGTTCTTTTCTATTACAATATGACTGCAGCATACTACATTCACCTCAATCCTTCATTTTATAACCTACATACAGGTGTTCTTTTCTATTACAATGTGACTGCAGCGTACTACATTCACCTCAATCCTTCATTTTATAACCTACATACACGTGTTCTTTTCTATTACAATATGACTGCAGCGTACTACATTCACCTCAATCCTTCATTTTATAACCTACATACCAGTGTTCTTTCCTATTACAATGTGACTGCAGCGTACTACATTCACCTCAATCCTTCATTTTATAACCTACATACAGGTGTTCTTTTCTATTACAATATGACTGCAGCATACTACATTCACCTCAATCCTTCATTTTATAACCTACATACACGTGTTCTTTCCTATTACAATGTGACTGCAGCGTACTACATTCACCTCAATCCTTCATTTTATAACCTACATACACGTGTTCTTTCCTATTACAATATGACTGCAGCGTACTACATTCACCTCAATCCTTCATTTTATAACCTACATACACGTGTTCTTTTCTATTACAATGTGACTGCAGCGTATACTACATTCACCTCAATCCTTCATTTTATAACCTACATACAGGTGTTCTTTCCTATTACAATGTGACTGCAGTGTACTACATTCACCTCAATCCTTCATTTTATAACCTACATACAGGTGTTCTTTTCTATTACAATATGACTGCAGCGTACTACATTCACCTCAATCCTTCATTTTATAACCTACATACCAGTGTTCTTTCCTATTACAATGTGACTGCAGCATACTACATTCACCTCAATCCTTCATTTTATAACCTACATACAGGTGTTCTTTTCTATTACAATGTGACTGCAGCGTACTACATTCACCTCAATCCTTCATTTTATAACCTACATACCAGTGTTCTTTTCTATTACAATGTGACTGCAGCGTACTACATTCACCTCAATCCTTCATTTTATAACCTACATACACGTGTTCTTTTCTATTACAATGTGACTGCAGCGTACTACATTCACCTCAATCCTTCATTTTATAACCTACATACCAGTGTTCTTTTCTATTACAATGTGCCTGCAGCGTACTACATTCACCTCAATCCTTCATTTTATAACCTACATACAAGTATTCTTTCCTATTACAATGTGACTGCAGCGTACTACATTGACCTCAATCCTTCATTTTATAACCTACATACACGTGTTCTTTCCTATTACAATGTGACTGCAGCGTACTACATTCACCTCAATCCTTCATTTTACAACCTACATACACGTGTTCTTTTCTATTACAATGTGACTGCAGCGTACTACATTCACCTCAATCCTTCATTTTATAACCTACATACCAGTGTTCTTTCCTATTACAATGTGACTGCAGCGTACTACATTCACCTCAATCCTTCATTTTATAACCTACATACAAGTGTTCTTTTCTATTACAATATGACTGCAGCATACTACATTGACCTCTATTTCTTTTGTTTATTCCATCAATCCTTCACTCCTATTAATCCTCCCCACCCAAAAAAAAAACCCTTATCCTCCAGATAAGGCACCCACTCTTATTCTCCCCCTTTCAGTAAAACATCTTCAAGTAACATCTATATACTTTCTGGCTTTTACTACTATCCTGTAACCAGCCTCCGATGTTTACAATAACTCATATGTTTATACATGTCCTATTCTCTGCTGTTCTAAGGATGCTCTAAACTGTTCCACTAACTCATATGAACGTAAATTTATTTACCCTTACATATATGACTTTGTCCAGTGAACATACTCTTTTGTTGTCATTTGCATATACTATACTGTTGAAATAAGCCAAATGACCACAATTGTACTACTGCACTATACTTAGATATGCAAATCTATTGTCCAAAGAAATTGCTAAAAAAACTCAAATATAAATGTACAATGATATTATTATGAATGTACAAAGGTGTGCTAATGCAGCATATCACCCTACAAATCACTGCGCTATCTAATCTATAAATATATTGTCTAACATGTATTGCCTACTTCTTCACTGGAACATTTCTCTCTACTGGTCTCTGCTGCAAATGGGAGAAACCCAAGTTGGAATGCTAGTAAAGGTATATAAATAAATAAAGTTAAGGCAGTATGGTGACATCTAGAAGCTTACATGATTTGCTAAGCATGACAGTGAAATGGTCAGCAGTGGATGTGAAGAGCTGGAGTTAATAAGGAGTGCTTTCAAAAAAGTTTTGAAAAATATAAGATATTTCTATGTTGACAATAACAGTGCAAATGGTGTGATACTCTTTTGTTGGTGGTGCTCTGTGCAAGCAGTGGACGTTTGTTAAAAAAATGACATTAAAACATGGTGGATAATGTAAAGATATTCTGACATGCAAATGCTTGTTTAGTAAAGCAGATATGACTATTGCCTTTATTTTAATAACTGCGTTAATTTTGGAAAAGCCATGTGACCTACAGGTAAACAAATAGTGCCGCCTTATACAAAACATTAGGGCACACACTGATGGCAATGATACTTGCCATCCAACACAAATGCTTTGTAGATTAATATTGTTTTGAAATATTGAGACCGTATTATGTGCATAGTTTGCACAGATCCAGCAATATCAAAAAACAACAATATGCTCTCACCACTCATCACACTTCGTTGGAAAGCTGGTGAAAAGCTGAACAGTTATTGCACCGATATCTTGGCTATGTCTTGTATACTTACAAAACGAAAAAAGAAAAACAGACTAGCCGCAAACTAGAAACACAAAAGAAAATTATAACACAGCTCAGTGCGTGAATGTCACAATAAAGGCTATTAGATTTAGCGCTTTCTTCCACTTTATTAAAAACGTGAACTTCTTCAGAAAAAAAGACAATGTGCCCTCCCAAACACAAGTCTTATAAATTATTTAAACAGGATATGATGTCATAAATTCTCTGTTCTTTTTTTAAAAATGCATATTACATTTCAAATGTCTGAAAAACGTTTTGACATTAAATACATTAAACTATATTGTGATAAATATTGACAGTACTTGTGTGTACCAACAAATTAAACAAAAAATGTATCTGTGTACATATAAATCAATATAACCCTACATGTAAACATCATCTCATACAAATGGAGACTGCATATGGTCATGAATAATAAATGTATTAGCTGTACCCTAAACAGATGTATTATTGGGGGCAGATCAATTTCCAGGCCTTAACGAGGTTATCAATATCAAATGTTTTTTGTTATATAAATAATCATTATTCCATGTGCACATATATATACTAGTATAGATAGATTGATTTATATATTTATATATATATATATATATATATATATATATATATATATATATATATATATATGTATTTTTTTCTGAAGAAGTTCACGTTTTTAATAAAGTGGAAGAAAGCGCTAAATCTAATAGCCTTTATTGTGACATTCACGCACTGAGCTGTGTTATAATTTTCTTTTGTGTTTCTAGTTTGCGGCTAGTCCGTTTTTCTTTTTTCGTTTAGTTTACAGCAATTTGCGTAGTAATGTCTACTGAGGCGTCCTCCCTGGACAACTTGTTGGATTTAACTATACATTCCACACCGGGAGTCGATCGTGCTGAAGAGCAGATTCGTACTACGGATGTGGACTTGGAATTAGTACATACTATCACGAAGATAGTTTATGATTGTCTACAAAAAGGTTCAAAGCGAGACGCCAATGAAGGGGTTACACGGAGTGATCCAAACAGCGTCTTGTGTCATACAGAAGCGCCAGTTACTAAAAGTGTTTCAGCAAACACAATTCAAGCAGAAGATAATGGCGACACGAGAACTCTATCCAGTAACAACGTATGGGGCTATATTTGTAAAGAAATGCAGAATCCGTTCAAGGATATAAACGGCAGTTCGATGAACCGGACTCTAAGTGAGTATCACGATAGCACTAACAACTTAAAGTAATGCAAAAAGTTAATTCATGATTTAGAAAAACTGGTTTTCAAGTACATCACACTTGAACTAGAAATCCAATATTTAACTGAGTGTATTCAGCGTGGCATTGTTCCGCAAGGTCTACGGACCGCCAAATTTCCTAACTGTGTGGAACCTGGTGACACTTTGTCTAAAATGATTATCAAGGTATATAATGATGCAGGCTTAGCTATGATGGGCATATTGGTTAAACATTATGAGACCGAGATCATTAAAGTGAAATTGGGAATCAAGGAGCTGGACGATTCCATCAAAAAGAATGAATGTTTTCAAGAACTGTTCACACTATATAATAGCATAGAGGTCAAGGCTGATAAACATCGGTCTACCATAGTCTTGAGAAAACAGCATAAACTGACGAGGGACATTAGGACTTATGTGTCTAATGAAGCTTACATAAGTATTGTAGATGCACATAAAACCAGTGGGGTCTCCACAAACAGTATCTCTAGCGCGTTGGAGAATTCTAACAGAGTATTACAACGATTTGGACAGTCCAAAGGTGAATCAACAAACGATAATTCTCCTAATTCTGAATTGGTACCTGAGGTTTCAAAAGAAAATGCACCAGAACCGCTTGTTGTCTCTAATGACAACAATTTAAACACTGGGGATGTAAATGTAGGGGCTGCAACCACGAGTTATGCTGAAGTTGCAAGCCAACAACATCGCCAATCCAATGTCCCTTTTCACCAACAAAGGGCACAAGAGAAAAGGACTACAAGGTGGTACAACTCCACACAACAGAAAGGGAAAATGAAGGGCAAAAACAAAAGGAGATGGTGATTCCTTTCACCAAAGAGACTGATTACACACTAAATGTGATAAATTTAAGTGATTTGTTGTTGACAGTAGATGCATATAGTGTACTCAACAAAGGCTTCACTTTTATTCCTTCTAACAGAGTTGAAATAAGTAGGTTGTTGGTTGATTTTAGGTTGTATTTACGTAAATTAAACTTGAAATACATCCTTAAAGACATCACTGATCATAATATTTCTAGGAGCAATCTACCGACGAAGCCTAGTACATTCAACCCCCCCCCCTAACTAACACACTGCAAGTTTTTCTAAATTTATGTGAAAAAGAATTCAAAGATATTTCAGTATGTAGTGAATATAATAATTTGACTGATACTGAAAATAATGCTTTGAAGGAGTTATCAGAAAATTCTGAAGTCAGAATAATGAAAGCAGACAAAGGGGGAAAGATTATAGTCATGAATACAACAGACTATAATAAAGGAATATTATATATGTTAAAAGATACCATCAACTACTGTAAAGTCACTATAGAATGTGTAAGAATTAGTTTCAGAAGAATAGATGTTCTCTTGTTTGATATGTTCTGACAGGGTGAAATTGAGAAGGCGGACTACGATTTCCTTCTGGTAGAGCACCCTACAATGGCACATTTTTTTGGTATACCTAAATTACAATATGGTTTGGAAGACCTTACATTTAGGCCAATAATCTCAGCCAAAAACTCAAAAACAGAAAACATTTCTATTTGGCTTGACAGTATCCTAAATCCTGTGGCGCAAAAAGCTGAGTATTATCTCAGAGACTCTTGGCAACTTTTGGAAATTTTGGGAAAAATCACAACATTAGAAAAAGAGGTTAATTTTGCAACATTAGATGTCAGGAGCCTATATACTTCTATTGATCAGGTGGAAGGGATAGAGTATATGAGAGAACATCTTGTACGAAGTACAGATATGAGTGGTCACAAGGTAAACACTCTATGTACCCTCATGGAAACAGTTCTTGATAACAATTTTTTTCAAATTCAACAATGTGCTCTACAAGCAAACATCTGGAGTAGCGATGGGGGCCAGAGTGGCCCCGGCTTTCGCAAATATAGTGATGTCCAATTGGGAACAGAAGTTCTTGAAACATCATCCTAGTTTCAATAGGGTTCTGATGTACTTTAGGTACATCAATGATTTGTTTTTCTTGTGGAAAGGTGAACAATGGGAGTTCAGTGAAATGATCACTGACTTGAATAACACTACGACCTTCCTATTTTTCAAAATGGGAGAATTTGGGAGAGACATACATTTTTTGGATTTAGATCTTCACATAAATGACTCAAATGGTAACATTTCAAGTAAGATCTATAGGAAATCTTGTTTCACAAATCAATACCTTCACAAAGATAGCCTTCATCCCCAACACATGAAAAAGAGTGTGGTGAAGGGACAGATGATAAGGCTAAGTAGATTAACTACAGAAGATCTAGTCTACCGAGAAGAATTATTGAATTTGAGAAAAAATGTTTGTAGTGAGGGGTTATAACATCAACTGGATCAAAAAGTTAGAAAAAGAAGTTACAAAACTAAGGGAAGGTGTAGCAAAACCTATTTTGTTAGCCACAGATATACTTGTCGAAACACCGAGAATAATTCAACAGGAAAACCAGAATATAAACATACCAGAAGAAAATGAAAGTATGTTTTATACAGCATTTCCACTCCCTATAGTGAATGAATTAAAAGAAATTAAAAACATTATAGAAAAAAACTGGAGAATAATCTTGGGCAACAAAGACCTAGTTAGCTGTTTAGGAATGAGACCACAATTCACTTACAAAACAGTTAATAATATCAAGAAGGTTCTAGAAAAAAATGATTCATCTTCAGTGTCTAGGACTAGAGATGTAATCAAAAAGGGTACTTTCGCTTGTACTAATTGTAGACAATGTAGATTTTTAAGTAACACGTCCTTTGTCACTCTCAAGCACCTAAAAAGAACTTTTTGGGCACGGAAATATTTTAACTGTCATAGTGATCATGTTGTTTATTTAGCCTCCTGTGTGACCTGTGAATGTTACTATGTAGGTAAAACTGTTAGTCTTGAAGCGTAGAATATACGAACATGTCCTGGCTATAAAGAATAAAGATAAAAACAATGCTCTTGCAAGACATGCTTTAGGATGTAGAGAATTCAAAAAGTTTGAATTTTTTGTTTTAGACTACATAGATAAAGGTACATTCATGGGAGATGTTAACAACAAATTAGAACAGAAGGAAGCCCTTTGGCAACTATTATTGGGGGCAGATCAATTTCCAGGCCTTAACGAGGTTATCAATATCAAATGTTTTTTGTTATATAAATAATCATTATTCCATGTGCACATATATATACTAGTATAGATATCAACTATTTGGGATGTTTTTAAATAGTAATGACTATGTTGTTAGACAGACATTATTATGTCATTTGTTTTTTTACAGTTGTCTACATTTCCACTTAAATTTTTAACTAGTGTTATATGTACAATGTTGGTCTATGTTGATATATTTTTTTGTACAAGTAGATTGTTTTACTTATTATATACTGTTTAGTGTAAACATTAATTCATTACATCTGTTTAGGGTACAGCTAATACATTCATTATTCATGACCATATGCAGTCTCCATTTGTATGAGAGGATGTTTACATGTAGGGTTATATTGATTTATATGTACACAGATACATTTTTTGTTTAATTTGTTGGTACACACAAGTACTATCAATATTTATCACAATGTAGTTTAATGTATTTAATGTCAAAACGTTTTTCAGACATTTGAAATGTAATATGCATTTTTTAAAAAAAGAACAGAGAATATATGACATCATATCCTGTTTAAATAATTTATAAGACTTGTGTTTGGGAGGGCACATTGTCTTTTTTTCTGAAGAAGTTCACGTTTTTAATAAAGTGGAAGAAAGCGCTAAATCTAATAGCCTTTATTGTGACATTCACGCACTGAGCTGTGTTATAATTTTCTTTTGTATACTTACAAAGTTACAGCACTTTGATTCACCATAACACTATTCCATTTGGGAAAAGAAAACGCAGTTTTTCTTTCAAAAATCTGTAATATAAAATTAACATCTACAGATGTACATTTGATACAAACAGTATTGTATAGACTGCTGTCTACTATAGATATCATATTTTACAGTTTTTTTGTAAGTCACATCACTTTCAGATATTATAAATCTAACAAAGTATGTTTTCAGTGAAGGATTTTGCAGAAAAGCTCTCAGGAAGCAGGTGGTTTCCTGACTTAGATAATCTCATGAAGCAAAGGTATTAATTAGCTTTCTGCTGTTCAGGATTAAATTAGTTAATTGCCCATCAGATGATAAGTCCCAATACATTGAACACTGTATTCATCAATTACTTTCTGAATGACAGACATGACATCCCCTTCATGCAAGCACCATGTTAAAGCCTGTTTCATAGTTTCAGTGTGAGGATAATCAATGTATGGGGCTCAATCATATAATGGTCATTGAGCTTGCCGTTTGTGGAATGTGAAATATGTATAAATAGCACATATAGATAGCTAAGTTGATAGACATATTGAGAGAAACAACTTTATAGAGCTTTATGAGAATGTTCAGCATTTTACACATTTGCTACCTGATTGTTCTATAATTTAAAGGGCTGTCATTTCACAAAAACACATTTTTTTCATTGGGAGCTATACTAATTCTGCACTATGAAAATAGATATTTACTACTGCAGCTCTAAAATGTAACTGTTTAGAGAAATTACTAAATGTGTCTTCTGCATTCATATTAAATGTAGAAGGGCTTTCTATCTTACTAGTGAATAACAGAAAGTAACCTGACAGATTTATTAATGATACGATATTCATATTTATGCAACTTTGCAAATTTATTAAGAAAATTATAAACTACAGTATATCACCTTGCTTTACGTTACATAAAGGTAAATGGATGTTATTGTGGTTAGCTTAAAGAATAAGGCAAAATACATCTGTTGCATTTGCACATGAGATGACATGGCAGATGGTATTGAAATATGACATTAGGAAATTCTGTAGGAATGAGCCAAATAATAATAATAATAATAATAAAGTCATAATTTGTACTTCCTTTCCTTTCTCTTCAGCAATTCATATCAATTCATGTAGAGGAATTAAGGAATGCTTATGTCTAGCATGCCCATTCAATTAATCTTTGCTCTTTCTAGCAGTTGGATGACACTGATGTCCCCCTATATCTAAATGTAGCCTTGATGACATTGATGTCCCTCATATCCAGATGTAGCACAATGCATGATCAGTGTCCTTGTTATTTCAGTGTCTTCAGTATTCCTTTCACCCATGTTATCACTGGCAGTGTATCAACAAGATCATCCTTGCTGCTTTTCTGTTTCTATAAAATCACCTTGCTCAGTTTAATGTTTTCCCATATATACAAATGCTGTTTAGATACCATACGCCTTGGTAATCATAAAATAAAGATTTTTGGAAAGTATAAATGACACAGAAATAAAAAACATAAAATATGTTTTGAGCTAAAGTTATCCGTACTCCAAATATTCTATTCAAAATTATTACGCTTGTTTTATGACATTGTGACATAGAAATACCTTTGTCAGAATATTCACAACAAAGAGAAAAGAAGAAGGTAACTGATTGCTTTGTAAAGTACTTAACAAAATCAGAAATATCAAGTAAAGGTAAAAGTATTTAATGATATGACAACATTAAGTGCAGAGCAATTATTAAGTAGTGGAAAATGACTTAAAAAGGCTCAACTAGGAAAATATTCATATACTTTGGTGACAGAAATGTAATGAATAATTTTCTGCTAACTCAAAACATTCTCAGTAGCAAAATGCCCCTGCTTTAAAAAGCAAGTATGAATCTAAAATACTTTAAAATATGATTTCACCTGTCAACAAATTTCAAGAGATTTTCCTTTCTGTTCTTCACTTTGTCAAAATGTTCCAGTCTCTCAGACTTTAATAACCAGCATTTTATAAAATCCAGTAATGGGTTGCAGTGGTCCTCTAAGCTTTCTTAAGGAAAAAGCAAAGAAAGAAAGAAACAAACAAACAAAGCCTGGGCAGACAGCAGCGTAGTGTTATAACAGTTGATGGAATATTCTCTAAACTTCCTGCTTTCTAAAATGCAATCACCAATTTTTTATTGTAATTTTTAGCTATGAAATAAATATTTTTTTTTTTATTTCATCTTCTGGTAAACGAAACAAATGAAAACATTAATAAGAAGAATGTTTTATACTCAGGATATTCATTATTATACCATTTCTTCTATGCAACTTACTGCTATAGTAATGTATTGAATGTATAAAAATGAAAAACAAAGAATGCAGACATAATGTGCACAGAGTTCTGCATGTAAAAATCCAAATGAAGTATAAGATTAAGGAGTAAGTGGGATGATACAATTCCTATTTTCATTTTTCTAACAAACACACCTGCGTGTCAGCGCAGGATGCAAAGTACAACACCACCATGGACACTTTTCTTGCCCATTTGTTTGTTTGTCTGCCTGTTTATATTTGCTTGTTTGTTGGTTTGTTTGTTTATTTTCTTTCTTTTTTTGTTAGCCTGAATTCCACAGTCTCAGTAGAATACTTTGAAGAAAATCTCCATAACAGTATGTTAAAATACATTACAGCAGATAGTCTAAACGATGGTATTTATAGATTTAAAATGTCTGTAAATTTGTAACATAAAGGGCAAATGAATGATTTCTCAGGATGGTACAGAAGCATTCGGATTTGGTAGAGTTTGCTTAATTATACAAGGCAAACTCCCCTTGGCATATATAAAGCATGTGCATATGGTGGTTTAGGTGCATATCATTTCTGAAATATATTTCTGCATGTAGGAAAATAAGTGAAGAGTTTCTCACCTTCAGATGACATGACAAAATATATAGAAGCTAATAAAGCTATATTCATTCAGACTGTGCTGCCTGTAACACCCAGCTGAGGATAACTATCGATGTGAGGCACATTTTGGTCTATCAGTGTTCATTGTCATTTACTTTAGCATCATCCACTGAAGAACATCTGGTAGATCAAGATGACAGCACTTTAGTGCATATTCAGTAACATATACAGAGACAATGCCAGCTGATGACATCATGTGCACATCAAAGGCAGGATGCATAACCATTTGTAAAGCTTATAGTCTGCACAAGAGCTTTAATGAATTGTTCATACTCCAATTACCCCCAACCTCTCCACCTCCCACAGATCTTAAAAAATGGAAAAAGAGAAATACACATTTTATAACAAAACACAGGATATTTTTCTCCATTGTGCTGCTCAGATGAGAAACATGTCACTGAATTTTCACATTGCTAAATAAATGAAGGTTGTAGCTTGCTGTCAAGTGCTGCAAGGTAACATTGTGGAATGCCACTCTCAATATTCTAAGCAAAGATACACATTCTTCATTCACTGGATATTGCCTCAGTAATACTGTATATTCTCAATGAAACATCAGAGTGAAAACCAGAATACAGTAAATATTAGCTAATATTAAGCTTATAAAAGTCTAGTTATTTTTAAATGCAATCAGCTGTAAACAGATACTGAGTAGGGGACAGTGAAGTAATTATAGGATGAATATGGTTGCAAATTATGAAGGAGTATTAAGAAGGTCCAGGTTAATGGGAGCTAGAGATAGCTGAGGATAGAGGTAGATGATAGTTAGAGACTGTGAAAAAGTAGCTGCACTAAGGCCATTTACATAAAAGAGTGGTGACAGTCAGTAAGGGTTTGGAGATTATTCAGGAACATCACATGTACAGAACTGAGTAGGTAGGACATTGCTTGAGTTTTAAATAATTTTAGGGCATGTTCTAGTCATATTTCTAGAGGGAAGGAGTTCCAGGATTTAGCTAGGTGAAGGGAGAGTACTAATTTACCAGCAGAATTGTTGGGTTTGATTACATGTAATAGGTATTTGTCCAATGGACATAGTGGCCTGGAATGATTATACACTTTTATAAGGTTGGAAATGAATGGACAGTCTTTAGGTTAATACACAATGTGAAGGATTTAAGGAATTTGTGAGTAGGTTTGATAATGTGTCAATTTCAGCCACTAATTCCCTTTGGGTGGCACACTTTTGGGTTCTATTTGGAAAGTTGGCAGTGAATCATGCTGTTTTGTAGTAACATTACTCAGGTTTGTTTAGCAAGGTCACTTGGATGTTGTTAAGGATGGGTGCAGAATACATAACAGTAGGAAAAAGGAGAGAAGAGACAATGAGTTTTCTTAAGAGTGTCTGAAAAGAAGGGTTTGACTCTATAGAGAGAATGTAGTTTTTGGTGTAATTTTTTCACTATATTTTGGATGTGTGTGTCAAATATTAGTTTCACATTTACAGAGATGCCTAGCAGTTTCACCTGTGTGATAAGTTGAATTTTTGTTTTGCTGGATGAGATAACTGAGAAGGTGGTTTGGTTGACTGTCATCTCTTTGGGAGTAAATAGGATTAGTTTGGATTTACTTGGGTTTAGGAATAGCTTGGTAGATGTCAGACAAGTTTTAACAGAGGAGAAGGACCCTTGGGTAAGTTCTTGTTATTTGTTGATGTTTTTTGCAGCACTGATTACTGTGGCATCATCTACGTACTGTAAATGGGATGCAGTTTTACTGGTGTTATGCAGGTCACTGATGAAGATGTTAAAGAGAATGGGTGCTATCCTGAACTCCTTAGAGGACACAAAGATCCTTCTAGAGGGCCTTTCCCGAATAAATAGCTGGTGCCAAAACTATGGATTAAAACTAAATGGCAAGTAATATATAATAATATATTTTGGCAAGCATGATCACCCTTGTAACTATGACAATGAAAATACACCCTTTAAAGCCAATTTCATCATCAGGGATCTGGGAACTTAGGTTGACAGTGAGCTGTCCTTTGATCAACAAAAATTCTCTACTGTGAGGATGCCTTTTATATTGCACAGCTAATGTCTAAAGGTACACTATCCAGGTCCATAAATGTAGATTTTCCACTGATCTTGGATGGAATTAGGATAATTATTAAATACAATGTCCATTTTCTTATATTCCTGTCCAAACACTTGGCACAACTGGAAAAACCACAGCACTTTCACACTGAAAAATCAAGGTAATATATCATAAAAACTATTCAGACCATCTCAAAACTTTGTTTCTTTTCTCGGTATAATACAAGATGTTAAGAAATTATCTCTCTTCCCATATTTAGACTCTCAACAGATCCTATCAGAACTATTACCTGTTTGCAAGTCCAATGGTAGCATAAAAACCCCAGTGAAGGAATCTCAATCTCCTTTTGAACATAAACATGAAATGTTGGAAAGATAGATATCTATCACAGAGAAAACCACGCTTGTGGAACCAACTTGTACTTTTTTCTGTTATTCTATTCCAATGAAATTTGGATGTCTGGATGGAAAGCTATAAATTCAACCATCAGCTTTGCACCCATATCCCTTATGGAATGGGCAACAAGTAAATACCCCAACATATCCTTGTTCTGTCCACCTTTGGGATATTCATGCATAAAACTTAACAGCTAAAAAACTACCACAGGAATATAACACTAGGCTTCTTAAGATCCTCACAGATCAACAGTCTAGTAAGTTCATAAACCTATGAGCTTGGGCATTACACATTATTAGATGGTGTTATATCAATATGCTATGCTTTGATGTTTATATCATTCAATAATATCAGAGAAAAGGAAAAAAGTAAGGAAACCAACATTTTTATTCTACAATAGACTGTTTCCATAATACCAAACGAAAACAGTCCTTGAACCAAATAAGGAATCAGATGCAAAAACCAGAGAATACAAGAAAAAAAAATAATCCATAATACGAATGTTTAGAGAATGGGCAACCTGTAGATCACCAAAACAGTGCTTCTGCATATACAGCAAGGTGAAAAGACCAATATAAGTCAAACATCATCAAACCCGGCCAGCCAGTTATACTGTTCTCATTTTGTTGTGAGATATATTTGATTTCACAATAAATAATTGTAGTTTATTTTAAACATCACATTATGAGTGCTGGCTATGTTGGCTGATTTTCAGCTTGTAGCTCACACCCTGATTGGAGAATGAATGTTCTCCAGTGGGGTATTAATTGACAGATAATAACCCCTGAAAAAGAGTCCACCATTTCACAGCAGCATACCAAGCTGCCGTGGAGCTCAGACTGATAAAACCTAACAGCCACCATAATTTTACACTTGCTAAGCAGCACTTTCCATAGGTTAGTACTAAGCTAACTGCCCTTGCGAGTCATTGTAAGCCTAGCCAATCATCCCTTGTGAGACTCAAACCCTGCACCTTGTGTTTGTAAGGCAAACACCTTAACCATTAGGCCACCACCCTCCTAACCCCAAAAGATTTGCACTAGGCTAACTACCCTTGTGGGCCATTTCAAGCCTAGCCAATTACCCCATGTGAGAATCAAACTCTGCACATTGTGTCTGTAAGGTAAACACCTACCATTATGCTGTTTAGAGAGTGGAAAATAAAAAATAAATAAAATGAAAAAGGATGTGTGTGTGTGTGTGTGTGTGTGTGTGTGTGTGTGTGTGTGTGTGTGTGTGTGTGTGTGTGCATGTGTGTGTGTGTGTGTGTGTGTGTGTGTGTGTGTGTGTGTGTGTATGTGTAAGAGAGCGTATGCATGTATGAAAGTGAGAGCGATCAGTCAACCTATTTTTTACACTTGCTAAGCAGAACTTTTGCTGTTTAGCCAGTGTAAAAAAAATAAATGAAAGAAAAAAAAACTGTGTGTGTGAATATGTCTGTTTATGTTTCTTTCTCTGTGTGTGAGTGAATGCATGTATAAAAAGCAGAAGAGAGGGTGTGTGTGTGTGTTTGTGTGTGTGTGTGTGTGTGTGTGTGTGTGTGTGTGTGTGTGTGTGTGTGTGTGTGTGTGTGTGTATGAGAGAGAGAGAGACAGTGAAGAGTGAGAGAGATCGAGTTATGTCTGGCAGCAGGTAAGAGGTTTGCGTGCCTCTCGACCTCTTAGTTCAAACTATCTGGATAAGCCTAAACTAAATGGGACAAAAGCTCAAAACAAGAAAATATTTTAAATGTTGCTGTTCCACAATCACAAAGTTACTTAAATATTAGGATTTGTGTTAGCATGCATTTTCTGAAGCAGAGGTGTGTGTGAGAGAGAGTAATTTAATGAAATCGACCACTGGCAACAGCAACAATAAAGAGGTTTCCATACCTCTGGACCTTTTAGCTGAAGAAATCTGGATAAAGCCTAAAATAAAGGAGGAACAAAGGCTAAAAAAATAGAAACACATGTTAATTTTTGGTCTTATAAAGTTAGAAACTTGCTTGAATAAAAGGATTTTTGTTAGCATCAATTTTCTGAAGGAAATAAAAGTCTGAAACTCAAACATATGTCATTAATTAGTAACTTCAGTCTGCAATGACTGGCAAAAAAAAAAAAAAAAAACAAATGTTTAGGAGTAAGGGACCAAAAGATATAGTAAATACCTGGATATATTTAAGTGTTATATTTAGGATATAAAATTTTTCTTCCAACACCATTAGCACATACTACAGCAAGTTGAAACATTAGGCATAGGAACTATATTACATCAAAAATATTTAAAAAAATAATATAGTAATAAAAAAAATAATTAAGTAAAACAATTATACAGACATCCCATTCTCTGTGCACAATATTGCCCTCCAGGGTGTGTGTTATTGTAGAAATAATGCCCTCCCAGGGACATAGAGGTCCTCTGCCTACAGTGTCAGGCCACAGAACACCCCTGGTGGGCGTCATTGCTATTGTTTGCTTATCACAATGTGTGTGTACTTGCATATAAAGTATTACAGAAAGTATATGGTAAAAATTAAATATTACATTTAAGCAATGATGAGTATGTTAAACTCTGCAGTTCTTTTCACACAGTATGTATTCTGCTGTTTTGTTTAAAAGTCTCTACCTTCTTAGCAGTCATAATGGTACTGCAAGTTAATTCCTGTACCTTAAATACTGCAAATTGGACTGCAACAACCTCTCTAACAATGAATGGCTTCAGAGCTAAATAACAAATATATCAGGTTTAGTCTTCTTCATTAAATGTTTTTAGATAAAAACTCAACCACTTCAGATCTTTAATTAGCTAAAAATACTGTTCCAATGAGAAGAATAAATTTCAGTTCACCTTTCAAAAAGCAATATTCCTGCTGAAATCATCTTAATAGGGTGCACTTTTTGTTCATTAACGGAAAAACTCAATTGAATTATTAAGATAAAAAAACTTAAAATTTTACCTTAAGTTTCCCTGCTGAGAACATTAATGGTGCATATTTTTTATCTGCAATGCTTTTCTTTAGAGAAATAAAGCAGAAATTATTACACTCTTTGGTGGCTAATAACACTCTGAAAAAAAGGGCAATCTCTTGCTGAAATGTCATGTTAAAGGATGGGATCCTATTGTCAGTTTATTGTGCCATATTATGTTCCATTATATGGTTAAGATGTTCTTGCTGTTGATGATGGATGTACTTTTTCTTGTAAGAGTGCTACATCTTCAGAGAAAACTCATTAATAAAACTGTGTTTCATTTAATGAACAGCTGTGTGTGATCCTTTGTGGGCACAATACATTTAACAAGTAATCCCACTATATCTGAAAACAAAACTGTTTTATCATACTTTTTGTATAGTATGTCACACACTGGGTTTATTTATTTGATGTCTCAGTTGGTGTACTGGTTTACAGACCCTTTTCAGCCACAAATTAGATCATAATGCACACATCCTACTCTACAATTTGGAATACAAAGTACAGATGCAAAGTTTTACAATATTGTGTGTTATGAATAAATTAAAGTAAATAGGTAAGTATAAGAACATATGAATGCATAGATGCACACACACACACACACACACACACACACACACACACACACACACACACACACACACACAATCTATAGACACATATTAAGCCTTTGCAATACTTATGTTCACATACAGAACAAACATTTAAAATAAAGCTTGAAAATAAATAAATTGCATTGCTAACACAAACCTGCCAGTTTAGTAACAAAACATGAATCATTTATAAATACTGCAATTTATAACATTAGAAATTATTTCAATTTTTAATGAATTTTTAGGACATAACTCTAGGAATAGGTGACAGTGTTGAAAGGGTTTGCAAAGGAGGCAGTTAATAGACCTATAAAAACACATAAATCAAAAAAGTTGCATTTAGTCATGTAGTTGCATGCAAATGTATATTAATTATTTAGGACACAAACTTGCTTTTTTACAGATTAATAGAAATAAATCAACTATGTAAAAGGAGTGTAATATTCTTGTATATGAGTCTCATGTTTGAGCTGATGAGGATGTACAATGTAATAATTTTCTACTAGTTCAACTGCAGACAGTTTGGTATTCATAGGTAAATACTAGCTTATCAGGCTGAAAGCTATTATAAGTGGTCTACTTTGGTAGACAAAATTTATACTTACCCGAATTGCAGATTCTGGAGAAGACAACACCAAACTTTCAATAAAACGGAACCTGAAGATCACTGATTTTTTTTACAGCTTGGCCAGCATGGGGAAATTTGCCATTTCCCCCACTACAGTGTAATCCCAGACTAGGAATATTTAGTTAGAAGGGTATTGGGGGGTGTTAGGGTCATAGCCCCAAACCTTTGTGCGTTTGACATACTTTGGTGTATTATTTTGCTAAATTTTGGCCAAATGTCTTCTTTTCCTGTAAAAAAACATTGGTAATGTGAATATTCAGTTAATTGCAATTTCCTTGTTGTCATCTAGGTAATCTGCAGTTCAGGTAAGTGTAAATTCGGTCTACCATAGCAGACCCATAATAAGCCTATCCAAAAACCAGAGGAAAAATTCAAATCTTGTACGTTGTATCCCTATGGTAAAGACCTTCACCATTATACTAGACCCACACACTAAAGGAGAGGGTGCATAATTTTTTGTAATTGCCAAAATCTGTCCTCCAATAGTGTTTGGATGGCATAGATGATATGCATTTGTGAGTAGTGTATTTTCATGCAGCTAAGATAAGCCATGGTAGTTATTATTACAATTACAGAATTATGAAGGAATAGATCCTTTAATATATGTGTTTCCATAAATGTAAAGGCATAATCATAACATTCCACTGACATTGTTCATAGCAATAATCAAAAGCTATTGATATCTACAATTGCCTTTTTACTAATAGTTGTTGACATTAACTATGCATGACTGTAACAAAGAGTGTGACAGCTGAGTATAATATATCCTAAAAGCAAATATTGTGTGGCACTCATGCTTACTGGCTCTTTGAAGCATATGTTTGTGGAATCCATTTTTGTATGACATTTGAGCCAAGTGATTCTTTGAAGCTTGTGTTTTCTGGGATCTGGGATGACCTTTTGTCATTCTGTTGATAGCACTGAGATTTTGACGTGCGTGCTGCATAGCATCTGAACCAACCTCCAGCTGCACTATTGGTGAAATCCCAGCCTGTTGTTTTAGAGCATACTGTAGCTAACTGTTACTACCTGTTGAGCCTTTATTGTATTGTTATTCTATAGAATGCACATATTCTTCCCTTACTACAATTTCAAATGTCCACTATTGAATAAGTGTTCACACTGAGATTTTTTAACCTTGGTTTTGCTCATATATGGGTATATGAAATACATTATGTAATTGTGATTATTGCACCGACATTCATGAATCAGGACTTGATGCATCTAGGTCTTAAAGTGAATATTATATGGCATTACCACTATTGTAATTGTGTACTAAACGAAATTAGATTTGTACTACAATCAGATCTTACTGTGTTCATTTTATATTGTCATCATACTATTTTATTAAAGTGATTTCTTGTGCTGTGCCAACCTATAGTTGTGTGTTGTTCTCAAATAAGACTGTATTACATAATTTCTTTTTTGTAGGTTCAAGTAGGTATTACATTAGAATTGACAAATCTTCTTTTCAACTAATACATATTCTACACTGTACAGATGGTGTACCCAAATTAGCCCCCTGGCAGGGTGAGCATTGACTCAAGATGATGATCACTTTTGATGTGACAACTCAACCCAGTGTATGAAAAAAGGGAAAACTGGGGTGATGGATGTATGGATATATTTTTTGTCTGCTCACTAAGTAGGTGCAATATATCATTACTACCCACAGTAACTAGACCTTGCTAGTAAAATATGGATTCCCTTGTGATCTCCAGACAATATCCCACCAGACTGCCAACAAACTATGACCTCCCTTCCTGTTCTGGGTCAGTAACTAAGGAGCTTCAATCATCAGTACTGACTCCAATAGGAGACTGTCACTTAAACAGGAGTAATATTTCACAATTTACCCTAACAGCACAACAGGAACATGCTCTATAACCTGGGACTGGACTTTATACTTCTGTCCACCCCAAATATAACTCCCTATTACACAATTCAGAGCAACGTGTCCAAATTTAAGACCTCTGATACACTGACACATAAATAAATTAAAGCACACACATCCAAATACTTCTGGGAAAGCCAGACACAAATTTCCAGCTGTGCTCCCTCCCCAAAATAAAACAGTAACCTGCTGTCACCAATCAGAAAGCCTACATGCCCTTTTAAAGGACTGTCCAATTATTAAAGTTAGATATCAAAATAAATGATAGCAAATGACCTAAAGCAGCCAGGCTTTTGCAGTGGTCTAGGAAGTTATCAAAGCAGGTATAAGCACTCTTAAATCACTAAAGAAAACACTGATTGACCAGCAATGATGTATGTTAATAAAAATACTTAATAATGAGAAAAATTATTAAAAATATAAAACAGTAATTTCCAATAGACAAACAGAATTCAATCACCAGGAAAATGAAATCAATATTAAAGGACAGAAATCCAACATTTAGAAAAACTCTTACTGGTTACTGATACATTTCTATCTGATAAAAGAACACTGTCCCTGATCTAAACTAAATTATTACAACAGAGCAAAGGCAGACTTACAGTTCTTGGTGAGTTATTTTGGGTATCTACTGCATAGTACAACTGCGAAGAACTGAAAACTATAACTGTAACTGGCATTTAACTGACAACTACTGACTTCAGCTGCCTTCAGCAAGCTATTTTACAGACTAGCCTAACTGTCACAACTTTTCCAGTTCTAATTTTCATTTCATATTTTTAAAATCAACCAACAGCTATTTACTAAAGTTCCTTCCTGTCTTTCACCCTCTAACAGTAACACATATCAACTGTCAACTTTCCAATGATATCATCTGCAGATCAGCTGATTCTGAGACAGTCTGCATTTAGAATCTTATTCACAAATATGCACAATTAGAAATGTAAAGGAACACTGTTCAAGCCTTTAAAACATTCTGTATAAATCAACATGTAAGAACTTATTTACAATATCATAGCTAAACATGCTGGTATATAATACACAGGTTAATCTGAAATTATGTATAAAAACCTCAGCTAGACATGTGCACAAATGACAGGGTCTAATTTCTTCATAGCCCTATTTACCTTTATTATTTCTATCAGCACTGTCATTTCACTTGGCATTCTAACACATCACAGGAACTGCATACTGATCAACAAAAACAAGCTCCTACTGGACCAAAAGAACATGGTGTATAAGAGATATGATTATCTAAATAACCTGGAGACTACACTCTCACATAGGTGGTTGGTAAGCTACACATACTGTAAATCCTTCCATACTTCCCCAAAGGGATGGGCAGGTAGGGGGGTGGAATAATAGTTAAAGTGTTTACCTCACAATCCCAAGGTACCAGAGGTGATACTCACCATTAGTTTGGGAAGCATGACTAGGATTAAAAGGCTCCCCTGTGGTCATTAGCCTAGTGGTCACCTATAGATCCAAGACTGCACTAAACCAAAGCATACTAGAGATGTAAAGATCCCTTCCCATGTTTATAAGAATTAGGACTAATGAGACTCAGCAGCAAGCCACTAACTGCTCCACCAGACTAATATAAAACAATGAAATTCCAAGCTATAGATGGGAAACATGCTATTGCTACTGAGTCTGTAGATCCAAAAAGAAATGTCACACATATGCTACACACGCTTGGCTAAGAAAAGAACATGTCTGTTAGCTGTTTTTAGGTTGGTAGGATCCCTAAAGTTATGAGGACTATACAGTCAGTCTGTCAGTCTCTCATACAGTACAAATATGACTATGAACTGGTGTTGTCCTATGTAGGTGTGAACAACCTGAGGTGTTCAACTGAGAATGACATGCAGAAAGACATATTGGATCCTTTTATACATGTATCAAGTTCAGATAAGACTCTAGCTTTAAAATGAATCCTACTGTCAGACAGACTAACGCTCATATATAAATGAAAAATAACTGGCTTTAACACTTGGCTAATTAGATAAGCTAATTGGTTTAATAAACATTATGTTTCAATCTGGGATGAGATGATCAACAACACAACTTGCTGCACCTCTCATTCCATAGGTTTGCATGGTAGATGAAGCATTTGATTTCTCAGTAGTACATTTCTTAGGCCAAGTGTGCCTACTGGCCACTTGAGCTTGACCAAAAAAAGCTTAGAATAAATGTCTTTCTGTACACTTTAAAAATCTCTCTGATCAATACCAGAAGTCTTAATAATAATTCAGTAAATTGTTGGAAGCTGAGACTGGCTACAACTTAAAACTATGCTGTAACAGAGACTGGGTTTCAGTACCTACTATTTAATCAGACCTACTAAAAATTATAGATGTCATCAGTATTTATCAGATTACCTCCAGACATGCTACGCACAGCCTACACATGGAACTTATTATAGTTCAAGTAACAATAAACAAAATTAATTTCAATTCATAGTCTGCTACAGATATCTTCTATGTCCCTAGAGACCATGAAAGATTTCTAGGTGTGCTTACAGAACTACCCACAGAAAATAGCTTTTTGGACTTCCAGTTAAGTTGGACATGCTTAAAAGCCTTTAATTCAGTCTGTGAGTCATCTGGGGATATTAGAAATTTAAACTAGTTTTAGCTTTTAGGGCAAATATTAAGAAGAAGCAGATTACTTGAGGACTGTGTACACTAAATTATAGCCCATAAAAAAGGAACATCTGACTAAGTTAGATCAGTGGAAGTACAAGGGAACCATAGATCCCAGAGTAAATTATGGTGGATGGCACTGACAGGTGTTCCAGCTCTGGTAAGATTACCTTAAGCCTGCAATCACAACATGCAGGAGTTTCTTTGGAATTCATAATATCTAAACTACAGAAAATAAATGCCTCTTTGGCTCTGTATATATATATATATATATATATATATATATATATATATATATACATATATATATATATATATATATATATATATATATATGTATGTCTCACAAAAAATTATAAGAAATAGAAAATGCTCACTGTAATCAGGCAGATCACTTGGAAGAAGTGGATAGTGTTCTATTTCTAAAGACCAGTGTCTGATGGACATGGAGGTAAAAATGGAGTACATCAAAGCCAGAGAGATAAAAGCAAAAGACCAAGCTAGAAGTAAGAATGGCCATTTCTGTGGGTTACCAGAACGTGACGAAGATTTGGGCTGCTCCATCTACAGACTTATTGGTGACCTGAACTGTCATCTCCAGGGAGACTTTGATTATTGAAAGAGCCCATCAGGTATTCCTGCAACAATCATGAAGAACAGGTATGCCCTGACTTATATTGTAAAATTCCACTTACCACAAACGTGAACAAGCACTGCTGATATAACGGACATCAAGGAATATGTGTCAGGTACATGAGAATAGTATATACCATGAACAGGACTTTTCAGATGAAAACTGAATGAATGAAAAGGACACCATATGCATCAGTCATGCAACTTTGCAAACATTATAAATAGAGGTATAAGCTGATCTACCTTGCATTAATCAGGGTCTATTTGCTAGGTAGATTTGTATCATTTAACAGTCCTAAAGAGTTATTGGACAGACTATGGAAATTGACAAGCAAGGGCAGGCAGACTTGAAGGGAACAAGGATCATCAACAAAGCCAAAATGATGGGGGAAGGTCAGTCATCCACTGGGACTATGTATTTACTACTATTTAAGTAATGGGCATAGGATAGATGAGAAATTACAATGGATAAACTAAAGGAAAAGTTGACAGCTAAGAGACTTATAAGTAGAAGAATTAAAAGATTTAAAACTTTAAAATAGACTACATTTATCTTTCTTATGTCATTGTTATGAACCAGAATGAGGAATGAAGCAGACATGACCACAGTGGTAATGAGCCACAGTGATAAAAGTGGTTCACTTAAAATGCAAGATGGCTTATGGAGCTAAAAGTAAACATTTCAGATGCAGATTCATTTAATGCATCTTCTGTTACCTTTTTGGGATAAGCACATAATTCCCCTAGTCTTGAATCTAACAAATGGCACTTTGTCCCCTCCTATGAAGCAGTGTAATGACTTAGTTTATGTACATAGTTATTTATGGCATGCTAAGAGGTGCTGTGTTGAAAGAAATTATGATTTTTGTTTTAGTTAATTTGACTTTTATACTGAAACTGTTATGGAGTTAACAGTGCTACTGATTTCTATGGGGTCTATATCACATCGTCAAACTTTTAAAAGTTCGAACGTCATATGGCCGACACCATATGATCGAACTTTTGAAAGTTAGAATGTTTCAATGTTTTCCCTTTTCTGCACTGTAGTGCAATCTCAGAGTTAGTATATTTAAAGAGTGGTAGGCATGGGGGGGTGCAGGTGGGCTTGCCCCCCTGCTTATACTGTTCACGTAGTTTTTTTCTTTGGTTTCTTTTTTTTTTTACATTTCCAAACTTTTAAAAGTTCGATCATATGGATTCGACCATATAACGTTCAAACTTTTAAAAGTTTGATTATGTAATATAGACGCAGTTTTATGTGATATATGATAAATATACCTGTGAAAATTTGTGTAACTCTGTGGGCTGTAGAAGTTTTAAAAGTGAAGCATGAGATTAAGAAAAGGATAGTGGGTTGCAGCCAAACCATTTTATTCATCTGCAATAACAGGAAGATGTAAGTCACTTAGATGAAATATCAACAGATTTGTTAACCCAATGAAGCAGGCTAGAATATTTGTGTGCATTAAAAATCTCCTTCCTGATTTTTTGTGTCTGTACAGGAAACACATTTGCCAGATAATGAACATCTAAAGCTGGCTTGTTGATGGTATTCAGAGATACCATTTTCTTCATGTAGGGATGGGTGGAAGAAGAGGGGTGGTGATCTTAACAAGGACAGGAGCTCCCTTTTAACAGTAGAAGTTCAAAGAGATAAGCTTGGAAGCTATGCTGGTGTAAAAGAATTGTTGTAGGGATCACTATACCGCATAATTTCTAACTATATACCACCTGGTGCATCACACATAGATATGCAGCAGTGTTTTTTTGTGAATTATTTCTTTTTCAAAGGGAGATCAATATATTGTGCGAAGATTAAAACACAGTTTTTATGAGCAGAGAAGTTCAGAAAGGACCAATAAATGTTTTCATTCCTTTGCTGTCCAGCTTTATAAATGAATACAGTAAACAAATGACTTTTGTAGAGGATTTTGTTGGCAACAATAACAGGCCAGATAATTACATCAGTTATTCCCTGTAATCCCAGTTCTGTTTACAAATTGACAAGGTACTCATAACAAAAAATGTAGCTATGTAATGCAAGATTTTCAAACCTCGCCCATCACACTGTCAAACCATGTCTCCTTGTTAATACCTTGGTCATGTGACAGGGATAACTTTCAAGAACATTTGAAAATTACTTTATTAATTAATTAATTAATTAATTTATTTTATAGCAAAGCAGACCTAAATTAAAAATGCTCAGAGATCTTTTTCATACAAGGCAAGGAGATGAAGTAGGGCATTCCTTGTCCCTCTAGCAGAGATGGGAGCAGTTTAATGAGTTAGTTCCTGGAGGAATAAGGCTATTTCAGCAGGAAACAAGGGAGGCATTATTTTAAGAATTTATCAAAGCACAGATGAAAGTGCAAGAGATTCAGAGGGGGTTATATATGTAGTCCCTGGGGATAAAGGAAGACTTGGCATGTTACAAGAAACTTTGATACAGTTTCTGTCTATTATGGTAGACAGAGTGATTAAAAATCTTTCAAAGTAGCGAATTTTGAGTCTTCCTCAAAAGCAATGAAATACTTGTCTGCCAGGTTAGGACAACAGACATCAGAAAGAAATATAAGCTGTTTGTGGTCTGCAGATGTAGATCAAATGGTAGAAACCCAAGAAATATATTAATACAGCTGTACAATAATTTTAATAGAATATGCATGCTAAAAGTTGCTGTCAAGATGGCATAGATAATTTGAGTAATTATTTAGTAATGCTGAGACTGGAATCTATTAGTAGTGAACAAAGGGAATGTCTGACTTGATGGATTTCTAAGTAGGAATTCCTCAATGTGCTAATTGAATAGACCAATTGAAAGAGTCTTGGTACTGACAGACTCTTTTAGTCTGTAAGAAAGTTAGATACTTGCTTATTGATTTTTTTCAGCTGGATAATGCAATAAAGGAGTCAGGATTGCTCCCCCCCCAGAATCAGGCAATTATTATGTGTATTTTGAAGCTGGGGAAAGAGTCAAAATTGATGGAGTCTTACAGACCTATACCAATATTAAACCATGAGCATATAAAGTATTCATAGCTATTTTGGTCAAATGGTTTTCTGAAATATTATTCTCATTAAAAAATAAGGTGCAGACTGGGTTTGTAAAGGGAAGGCCAAGTATTTCATAACCTGATTAAAAATTCCGTGATTCAGGAGGATGCAGAGGGCATTAACAAAGTTACTGGGCATTAGGCATCCTACAGAAAAAGCATTTGATAAAGTATTTTGAGAGTTACTGCTTCAAATGTGAATATTATAGCTTTCAAAAGAGGATTTGAGGAATTTTTCTGAAATGTATATTCCTCTTTAATAGCATGAACAAAATTAGGGCAAGCAAATTTCTGAATTTTTTAGAATATGCAGGGGAAATTAACAGGGCTGTTCAACCCCCTTCCTGTTCGAATAATATATCGAACCTCTACCACCTAGATTTAGGATGGCTACCTCATCAGTGTACGGCCTTCTGGGCAGCAAATACATTTAATTTAAGACTGTTATTAATGTAAAATGGCTAGTAAACTGGATGACAGATAGAATCTACATAGTTGAAGTAGTGGTTGATACGCAGGAGAGCAAAATGGTGACTTGTGGGATTCCTTGGGCTCATTACTGGGTTCTCATCTGCTAAGTATCTTTTTCTTGGATCTCCAAACCACTATCATGAATATATAGCTAAATAAACTTCTCAGTGGCTGGAAATTGAATGCTGTCATTACTTCAGCAAGGACTAAATCATAGAAAGCAAAGGTGTATTAAAAATGGGCTTAAACTAAATGCAAAGAAATGTAGCACTGTGGTAAAAGAATCTTGACTGTAGTATAGACAGTATCTCACTCCTTACAAATGAAGGTGTCAGACATCTTGGCACCTTCAAAAACAACTCCCTTTTACATGATTTCCACGCAGCAACAGTTGGCAGAAAACCCTTGCATCTAGCCCAGATATATCTTTTCCAGATCAAAAGAAATTATCATTCCTCTATAATTCTACTTGATCAAACCTACTGTAGAATATAATGCATCTTTCACTAAGTATAAAAACTCATCACAAACTCAGAAAACTCCAAAAGTTTCTAGCTAAAAAGATCACAAGAATAAAGCCCTACAGATAACAACACAAGATTGACATTCTATGCATATATTCTGTCTCTTACAGACGTCTAAGCATTGATTTGTGTATAGCATTCTTTGATGTTAAGGATCCAAACCTCATTGAACTTATATACCTCTATAAACCAAAGAACCTCTGAAACATTCACACTAAGGACTTGAATTTGCATCAACAAATAAAATGAGCATAAGGGATACAGGAATACAAGTTAAACATGATGATTGGATTGGTGCCAATAAATTCATCAAATGTGTAACTTATTTTACCATTTTGGAGGCAGGATAATCCTCCTCAGGCTGAAATCTGACAAAGTAATTATGGTCCATGGACTGACACTGCATTATAGACTCTTTGAACCTATAAATTTGCAAAACTGTTTTAATAGCTTACTAGAAGGTTTGTATACTTGATTAACAACAAATTATATGTCTTTGTGCACCTGCTGCTTATGACTAACATATTGAAGAGACGGCACAAGTAGAATTGATTTTTTGCCATATTATTGAGCAATAAAAAAGATGAGTGGATTCATTCCTAGAAGAATTTAAGAATTCCTTGATATTTCAGGTGTGGAAATCTGTGATATAGTCAGTTAGTTACCTTCGCATATGACTGAATATGCAAATAGTGCCAAGAGTACAGTTTTGGCAAAACATGATTATCTGAATTGCCTTAAGGTGTATTCAGTAACTGCATATATGTGTGTGTGTGTGTGTGTGTGTGTGTGTGTGTGTGTGTGTGTGTGTGTGTGTGTGTGTGTGTGTGTGTGTGTGTGTGTGCATGTTTGTGTGTGTGTAGATTCTCACCATCAAGCTAATTGACAAATACATATTGAACAATCATGGGCAAAAAGAATCTCTGCAAATTATGCCCTTGATTTTATGCTTTTCTCTGGGCCATGCAATGAAGTTTCAGGATGAAGATGTGGCTGGGATGTGGTCTGTCTTACCTCAGTATTCTTGGCTCCATAAACCAGAAAAACTAACCACTGAAAGCTACATAATAAGATGCACCTGATTCATTCTCAACAAGGCAGTTCTTATAAAATGGATTCTGAAAATTCACTAGTTATACAATGTAACTTCCTATATGAGAGGCTTGTATTATATCCCTTCAACATGGATGTCATTGAGACTGAAAAAGGAATTTGCAGAGCTGAAGCGGCAACTGTCTTAAGTGGTTAACTCTTAAATGAGTGGAAAGAAAGTTTTGAAAAACAGAATCAAAAGAAACATCTCTAGCTGATCTTGCTGATCAGAATTAGAGGACAGATTCCAGTCACATAACCTCAAATACTTATTACCAGGTGAAGAGGAAAGTAATGCTTAATTTTCTTTATTATATAAAGAAGCATCTGGAGTTTGGAACAGTGCCTGTGAAATCAAGGAAAATTGTATATTACTGAACCTGTACATAAGACTCCATAACCTCAATTACAACTCCTCCTCTTTCAGGTTTATAACATTTCTCAGTCATTAAGACAATCAGGATATTCTGGCCATTGTTCATCACGTTCAGCAATTCACCAGATCTCACCTTAGTTAAGAGATGCAATGGACTCTGGAGAGCAATTAAAAAGTTAATAGCAAGAGTACAGACACATTTGCACAGACATATTTGCTACAAATTAATCACAATGTCTTTGAAATATCCCATTGCACTTCCTAGTTTTGGTTCTGCCTTTTTTTAATAGTGTACCACATGCTAACGCATCTACCACAACATAATGCATAGTACTTAAATAACTATCAAACTTATTAGGCTTCATTACAGTAACAGTCATTTACTGTTTTCTGTGCCTGTGCTTTTACACTTTAGATGCTGTTAAGTGTTAGCAAACATTTCTTGATGCTGTTAAGTGTTAGCAAACATTTCTTGATTTTTTTCTGGAATTTCTAGGATTTTTGTATTACAATCAAATTCCACATAGTTGCGGCATATAGGTTATGCAGTTAAGTAAGTTCTTAGTATGCAGTGCTGACGATCTTTCACTGCTGTACAAAAAATATGGTTTTACAATCAGTTGCTATTAACCATTCATTACAAATTCTTGGATTCAGAAATAGAACCAAATCATGCACTAGATGACCTAGGCAGTTGCTTAGAGCCCACTGGCTTAGGGAGGTGGGGTCTGCTGGGGGCTATCACAACATTAAATATTTAATAATCTAAAAAAAGTGACATTGCTTTACATAAGTCATGCATTTTTGTTTAAGGATGTTCTGTGCATGTATCATAAGATGGATGACATAATGCAAGTGATTGGAACTGGAGGCTTCCATCCTTTTGGAAGATACATTAGAGTCTACTGCTGCTAGACACACATCAGAGAACTTTGCTGCCCTCCTTTTGAGGAATGACAGACAAATAATCAGAAATGTGTGTGTGTGTGCGTGTGCGTGTGTGTGTGTGTGTGTGTGTGTGTGTGTGTGTGTGTGTGTGTGTGTGTGTGTGTGTGTGTGTGCAGCAGTGGCCCTAGGTCAACTGGTCCCCTAGGCAAAAGGGCTCCATAGTGCCCCCCCCCCCAAGACATCACTTGGTGCCCCCATCCTGGTCTAACTACATCAAATAAATACTGGAAAAGTGCCCCTGCTAGACCTGCGCCCTAGGCGGCCACCTAGTTGGCCTATGCCTAAGACATGTGTGTGTGTATGTGCGTGTGTGTGTGTGTGTGTGTGTGTGTGTGTGTGTGTGTGTGTGTGTGTGTGCAAATGCCCTTTTTAGGGATGGCAATTTAGTTAACTAACTTGCTCAGGCTCAAGTCCTGTAGCTTAGTTACAGGAAATAAAACCCTTAATCCTCTTCACCAACAGGCTGCATGATGTGTTGAAATAGGTAATTTTATCTTTTGTTGGTTCATTTTGTTTTACTGCTTAAGGAAAAAAAAACTTCAAAACTACAATGGTACATTTTCAAGGGAATAGAGTTTCAATGCATTTTTAAGGAATGTGACTTTCAGTGCTTCTTCAAGGATTGAGTTTCAGTTTATTTTCAAGGAATGTGTATTTCAAGTGAAAAGAAGTTTACTGTTGCTCATGCTAAGTCGGTTTTCAATGTACAACTGTTTTGTTTAATGAATGTCCATTAGTGTTTGTGCTACAAAATTTCAAAGAAGTGTTAAATTCACAACAGGTTGCATACTTGGCTTTAGTGCAGAAGGATATGGGTTCTACTCCCACACCATGTAGATGGATTGAGGATATCACAGTGCCCTTTAAGGTGGTGTGTTGCATTCCTATGTGTGTCAAACATTGGATGAGATGTTAAACTGAAGCCACATCTGTCTGTGTTAATGGTAGGTACTGTGAGATCTTCTACATCCACCTGAACTATCAAAAAGAATAGGGGAAAGTTCCCTAATATGTTGCCCAAATTTTCATTAGTAGTAGAAATACCACCAAGGATCTCCTTCAAAAGATGTTACTAGCCTAGTGAGACCAGCTTGGTCAACAAAGGACATATAAATAAAAAGATTTAAACTAAATCCATATCTCTGCCTTCATTTCAAAAGTAAAGCAGAAAACAATATACACACTGACAGTTTTAAGCAGTATTTATGCTGGGAAAAATGGTAATAGGGTACTGGTATAGCTGTGGTGTGAGGGAGCTGGTCCATTCCACTGCTTAGATCTGACTCTGTTCTGAAACAGCATTCAAGTTTCTTTCATTCTCGGGAGACAAGGTAGGCATTTAAATAAATTAATATTACCTTTCACATAGAACAAAAATGTAGCACATGAAGCATGCTGATTATTCCCTGAAATCAGGAAAAAGACAGTCATGTTAAGAATGTCTCTGCCATAAACAGGACTGGACAACAGGTTTTGTTATACATCACTTGGAGTCTTTATGCCTTGTTTTTATACAGCAGCATATGCCTTACAGATATGGAACCATCTCAGGAAAATGTAACAGCTTTGAAAGCTGTAAGACTATTTGTGCTACCACACAAAAAAGCAGATCGAAGTGCTTAATGGCATTTATTCATTTAATTGTTTACATTTGTTGACCAGGGAATTCTGTCTGGGCACAGAAGCCCCTTTTCAGTGGAGACCTAGGGAGGAAAGCTCCAATACATACAGCACAAACAACATCTTTTAAGTTATACATTATCAACAATGTCAGACAGAATACAATTAAAATAAATTTTACAGTATCAAAATAGATAAGATAGTAACTATACTTAAATAGTAAGGCTTCTTATACTAATTATGTTGTATACAGATGCAGTTAAATAACTGTGCATTAGGCTAGATGTCACAATACAGAATACAGAGTTATTTAGAAAGGGTGGAAAGCAAAAAGTTGGATTAATTATGAGATATAAATAAAGTGAGTGCTAAAAAAGTTAAGAGAGGCATAAGTAGAAGGCGGGGGTAGATGAAGACATAGTGATTGCTGGTAACAGGGTAGAGGAGGACAGAGGTACAGTGGAGGAGGAAGAAGCAAAGATGTTCTACTTATCCTGGAGATGTATGGCTACAGAGTCAGGATGGTAAGAGTTATTTTCTTAGATGTGTCTTGAATGCCATTTGGTTTTTGAGGATCCCGAGAGCATATGGGAGGGCATTCCAGGGGCTAACTACAGAGTTTGAGCATAAGGAGGCTCCCAATGCATTTTTGGCTTTAGTGACAGAAAGGAGGAGTTTGTTTTAGAGCAAATACCTTTGATAGGGTGGTAGTGTGGAATAATTCCTTGTATTGCCAGATACATATCAGGGAATTATATTAGAGTATGAGCTAGCAGTAGTTGACTATAGTGGGGGTGGTGTAGGAGTTCAGTCCAATATAATTGTTTAAGGACAGAACAGTGATGAGTTTTAAAGAGGTGATTTGCAGCAAAGTGAGCTATTTTATTGGAGCATTGTTCCAGCTTTCTTTGTGTGAACGTTTGTAGATTTGTAAAGAGTGAGGAAGCATACAATAAAGTGGGAAGGGGCTAGACTTTAGCTATGGTTTCTCTAGTTCTGTCTGTTTGGTAGCATTTTGCTATATTCAGGAGACTGAACTTTGGTGGTTTGTTTTTACTAACAGTTTAGAAGTGTATGTCAAAATTCAAGTTGTCATCAGTTGTGACTTCGAAAAAGTTTGTTTTTAGGGACCTGTTCAAAGAAGAAGTTATTTAATGAAGTGAATCTAAAAAGAGTTTTGCTTTGGGAAAATGCTTTTGGGGTAAAACATAGTAATTTTGTTTTTCTGGGGATTAAGTATGAGTTGTGAGTTCTCTCTCTAGGATTCTATGGACGAAAAGGATTATTGAGTAATTGCATATTGTACAAGAGTGGCATGCCTGGAAGCAACGTGTAGCTCATTTATAAAGATGTTAAAAAGAAGGGGGGGGGGGACAAGTATAGAACTTTGTGGCACTCCTATAATAATGGGTTGACATGAAGAGTAGAGTTTTTTTGCTGCCTTTTGACCACTTGGAATCTATCTGTTAGCTATCTTTTAAACCAAGAGAGGGAGAAGTTGGAGAGACCCAAGAATGAAAGTGCTAGTAATTGTTTATGGTGATAAATGGTGTCAAATCACTTGGACAGGTCTAGGAATAAGGACAGTACTAGGTTTCTGGTATTTCTGTTTATATTAATGGTATAAGGAACATGAAGTGATAGGGTGCTATAATTGGGACAAAAAAACATACTGTAGCAGGGAAAGAAAATTGGTTATGGTAAGGTATTAAGAAGTCTTACATAATGACGAAAGCACTAATCTGTGTAGTTATATAAAAGTTTTTTGCCTTTATCAGTGGCCTGGACCATTTTTTTATTATGTTTAGTTTAAAATGAGATGAATATACTAACTTGTTTTTTAAAATACCATATTGTTTTGTTATTAAAGTGTCTTAAAAATGTTCTGATTAAGCATTAATTAACAAGATACACTGTTTAAAGTATTGTATTTATAAAATATGTTTATTTAGAATGATTTTTAATTGTTTGGTATAAAAGGACGTAATGTAGACACCAGTACAGATTCTGATGAAGTTCTGGTTTTGGAATGAAAGGACTAAATCTTTTCTATTGAATAAACAGAATGATTTTAAAAGCTTTTTCCAGGTTTACCACTCATTAGTACTTTTTTTGATCTGTTGCTGCCTTTCTGAAATCCCACAGTGGTTGTCGGTCAAGCAAAAGTTTCTGTTTTTTTAAGATAAAACTTATTGCATTTCAGTCCTTTTCATCAAGAGAAATTTAACAAAAAATACTGTTTGTATAAATAAGGTAGTGAATGTAATGGTAATGAAGCCTCTTGGGGGTTTACAATACAGCCACCATTTAAAAGTGTATCCTTTTCAATGCTCTTGCATTGTGGAATTTAAACAATTCTAGATGGCTTACCCTCTTGCAAGCTGTCATGGCATCTGTTGTTCGTGGCATTGCTCAAAATATATTTAACAATGAACGAGCTCATGAAAGAGTAAACCATTAGCATTTTCAAAGAATGTCCTTTGTCTTCTGTGCAAACTGTCCTAGACCTTGCAAATATTCCATGGCTATGTAAAATAGAAAAAACAAATGCTTCAAATATGCTATCAGTAAGCTACCACTTATGCAGCATTCATTTGCCTGCACAGACATACTGGTTTAATACTGTAAATTTAATGTCAGATAATACTAGTCTCACATCTCATGGTACATAATATCAGTGGTAGCAGAGGCTCTTTGATAAGAAGGCGATTAAGAGAAAGTATTGTTAAATTGCCGCAGATTTTTTTTAATTATATTTGTTTTGTGTTATATTTCACAAGAATACAAATTGTAATTTTATGATAGCTGTTACTGACTTCATCATATATCAAGAGATAAAGTAAAGATTTAACCCTTTTATAAAACATTAAAAGCTAATGATATGTTTTAATGACTTGATTTAACATAGCACTTTATTGACACATGGAAGGGTACAAATATAATTTATATTTTAGGAAAACATAATTTATTAAATTCATATTAATGGAATGGCAGTTTTTCCACAATGGCAAACATTTTGAGAAAGGCTGTTTTATGTTCTTGTATATTAACATGGCATTAAACAAACTCTACAAATGCTTCTCAAAGGTGCTTGGCTTTCAGACTTCTTTGTATGTATGCATTTTAAACCCAGTTTTCATGTTATTCCATTCTAAAAATAAAAAATTCTTAAAGGCGTTCCAATTCTCGATGCAGCATCTCTTCAACAGTATACCATTGGTCCTTCTAGCACACTCTAGTATTTTGCATACCCCTTTGACATCTCCCATCACTCTTTTTCCCTCCTCTTCTCCTATTCTGAGAAAGAATATTTCTTCCTGCAGTAATTAAGCCTGCATACCTCTTTGAATATTTTGGTGAGAAGGAATTCTTCTACTCAATGCCATTTTAATGTCTGTTGAGATTATGATGCAGTCATCAGTTTACAACATACATGAATATTTTATTTTGCCTGTTCTGCTATATACTGTTCAGAATTTTCCTGATTTCAGTTGCTTACTTTGCTACCATTAAGGTGAATAACTCTGAGGATATTGAGCAAATCTGCCTTGCCACCATATTTTCTATTTCTGACAAGTGACTGTGAATCACGATTGTCAAGCATTCCAAAAATGAGTAATGATTCACTAATTTTTCATGATCAAAAAGTGTAAATTGAAAAATTATAAAAGACACAAGCATATTTTGTTGAAGGCTATCACCTCATGTAGGGGGCTTCCCATGCCATACGTCAAAACTTACATATACCCAATGCCATTTTCTTCCTGCAATGGGAAAATGCTTTGTGCTGAAGGGGGGGGGGGGCTGAATATAGGGCATTGTAGGTGTTTCTTTTTGTTATACAATTTATTTATATGAGAGTTCCAGCACAAGGTTTTATTGATGATTTTCTCATTGCATTTGTTTCATGCAGGAGATAAGAAAAGAATTCAGCAGTACACTGCAGTTTTGGCCAAAGATTCAATAGAAAGGGATATGTATAGTAATCAGAAAAGAACAATATGTTTGCTTTGGAGTAGTCTTTAAGTAGATTAGGAATGCTGGGGGAATGGAATTAGGTATAACAGACTAGAAAACATCCTGGAGATTGAATATTACTAGGCATTAGTAGATGCTCAGATGGCAGAAACCCTAGGTGGTATTAAAAACAAGATGAGGGCACCTTGAACTGTACCACTAACGGAGAAGACATACATTTTTGTCTAGAGATTTGTCAATCACAAAATCTTGGGATAGCTGTGTATATCTGTTATTGGTTGTATGAGTTTACTATTTGATGCATGGACAGTCTAAGTAAAGAAAAATCAATAAGTCATATTTTTTTTCAAATAATATAGGTATGAAGAATGATAAGCATCAAACTCAGGTACAGGGGGTATTGCATTAATACATTGATAAGTACCAAACTCAGGTATTGGGGAATTGTGTTAATACAATGATAAGAACCAGGTATAGGGGAAATGTGTTAATACACTCATAAGCACCAAATTCAGGTACAGTGGGTATTGTGTTAATAAATTGATAAGCACCAAACTCAGGTATTGGGGAATTGTGTTAATATAATGATAAGAACCAGGTATAGGGGAATTGTGTTAATATACTCATAAGCACCAAATTCAGGTACAGGGGGTATTGTGTTAATACATTGAGAAGCACCAAACTCAAGTGTGGGGGAAGTGTGTTATTTCATTGATAAGCACCAAACTCAATCATGCGGGAATTGTGTTAATACATTGATACACACCAAACTCAGGTACAGAGGGAATTGTGTTAATACAATGATAAGAACCAGGTATAGGGGAATTGTGTTAATACACTGATAAGCACCAAACTCAGGTACAGGGAGTATTGCATTAATACATTGATAAGCACCAAACTCAGGTATTGGGGAATTGTGTTAATGCATTGATAAGCACCAGGTATAGGGGAATTGTGATAATAAATTGATAAGCACCAAACTCAGGCACAGGGGGAATTGTGTTAATACACTGATAAGCTCCAAACTCGGGCATTGAGGGAATTGTGTTAACACATTGATAAGCACCAAACTCAAGTACAGGGGGAGTTGTGTTAATACATTGATAAGCACCAAACTCAGGACTGGAGGAATTGTGTTAATACATCAATAATCACCAAACTCAGGTATAGAGGGAATTGTGTTAATACAATGATAAGAACCAGGTATAGGGGAATTGTGTTAATACACTGATAAGCACTAAATTCAGGTACAGGGGGTACTGCATTAATACATTGATAAGCACCAAACTCAGGTATTGGGGAATTATGTTAATACATTGATAAGCACCAACTGAAGTGTTGGTGGAATTGTGTTAATACATTGATAAGCACCAAACTCAGGGACAGGGGGAATTGTGTTAATGCATTGATAAGCACCAGGTATAAGGGAATTGTGTTAATACATAGATAAGCATCAAACTTAGGTACAGGGGGAACTGTGTTAATACATCAATATGCACGAAACTCAGGTACAGGGGGAATTGTGTTAATACATTGATAAGCACCAAACTCAGTTTCAGGGGAAAGTGTGTTAATACATTGATAAGCACCAAACTCAGGTATAGGGGTAATTGTGTTAATACATTAGTACCCTGTCTCATTAACTAGTCAGATGTAGAAGTATTCAAGGATCTTGAATGACTGAGTCTTTTTTAATTTAAACCTCTAGCATTTAGCAATACCACCATTGTGAAAGTCAAGCTGAAATTTCCTATGATGGTGTCTTTTGGAGGATGACTGTGCCAAAAAAAAAAAAAAAAACACATGGTCTCCCGTACCCATTTTAAAAAAATCTCCACTGGATAACTACCTACTCCTCGCACTATCATGTTTTCAATTCATAGATGGCATCCTTATTTTCTTTCAAGATGAGAATTACATCTAACTTTGCCCTTCTCTGCTTGCTCTGCAAGCATCTCCCCATCAGTCCATTACTTTTAATTTATTGTGATTCTGGCATGCAAACAACTACCAGTAAAGATCTTGGGCAGGATTCACGAAGGCTTGCACGGAGTCTAAGAGTAGTGTAAGACTCCATGCAGCCTTCGCGATCCAGGAACAGCCCAAAGTCCGTGTAAGAGACCAGCTAAAACGTCTCTTACACGGAGTGGGCGTGGATAAGCTAATCACCTCACTTGCAGCCAAATAGCATGCAAATGAGGTTGATTAGCGATCCAGGAAGCCCAAAGCAGCCCGTTTAAGAGCCGTTTTAGCTGCAGAAATGTACTCAGTTGACAACTGAGTACGTTTCTGCAAAAAACACAATGGAGCCAAGTCAGCTCCAAATAAAGGGTGCATATGTGTCAGTCAGCATGCCAATGGCCAAATATGTGGCCATTGGCAAGGTACCCCCATGCAAATATAAGAAATAAATCTTTTTTTTTTTCGGCGATCACACAGCGCAGCCCCGCGCAAATGGGCTGCGCTGTATAAATCATAAAAATGAAGGTTATAAACTCACAAATGTGGGTTTTATGCAATACATGGATTTACAATGCAGGGACCAGCAGACCAAAAACAACATGGCCACCATTTAGTGGTTGATAAGGGGGGAAGCTGAGTCTAAGAAATGTAACTAAGCATTAGTAGGCAATCTGATGTAAATGAGAGTTAGGATACTGAATTCCACTGTCACATAGCAAATGAGCACATTCTGAGTAGTGTAAGAGTTACATAAGGGGGAGGAACAGAGTAGGAGATAGGTGACATCACAGGGGGGAATGTCAGAAAGAAATGCAGTTCATTGGAGGTCAGTGTTACATGACAGATGTCAGACACATATCATGGAAAGAGGAGTGCCAAAACATAAGCATGGGAAAGTCAAGAAATGGAAGGTGTACACTGTTGCCTACACCAAAGTTTCTTGCTGGGCATGCATGCGCACGTGTGCACGCCATGCAGCGCGAGTAGGACGGTATGTGCACGCGTAAGGCAGACTGAGCATGTGGGAGCGTGTTGGTAGATGTTTAACACTGTTTGCGTGGGTGTGCACACGTGTAGGGCAGGCTGAGCATGTGGGAGCCTGTTGGCAGACTTGTAAGAATGTTTGCATGGGTGCGCGCGTGTTTTAACCCGAATAAGCAGATTCTGAACTGTGTAAGCATGTGTGTGTGCGTGTAAGCCACTGTGAGCGTGTTTCTTCTAGTATGCACGCTGCTCCCCCCTGAGGAAACAGAAAGGAAAAAGGAAGCAACATAATTAGTAGGAAGCTAGCAGGGAATACTGCTGGAGCTAGCAGGTGAAAACAATTAGAAGCAGGCAATTAGACAGGCAGAATAGTAGCTCAGCCCAACACTTTAAACTCTGCAAACAGCAGTGCAAGATGTTTCTCTCAAGAGACACTGCAAGACAGGAGTAAGCTACTAGAAGTGAAAACTGAAAAAGCTGAACTCAGAGCAGAAATGTTAGGGGCTGCCATAGCTGTCATAATGAGACATAGGCGACTTGCTGAGGGTGGTGACAATGCAGGTGGTGCCAGACAACCCACAGTGAGGAGACGGAGAAGAGTGTACAGGCCTAGGGTCACCTACCATGGGTTACATGAGCTGGAGATAGTAGAGCGCTATAGAGTGGACAGAGACCTCCTGCAGCAAATAGTGGAGCTGTGCAGGCCACGCCTCACACACAGAACCAATAGAGGGGAACCCATCCCAGTGGAAACCAAGGTATGTGTTGGCCCACAGACATCAGCCTCCAGGGTACTGCACCAGTTCCTGAATGCCATGTCAGCACGTCAGTGATCATGTATATTTCCCCAATGCCCATGAGGTATTGGCCAGCAATATGCGCCTCTTCCAGCAAATAGCGGAATACCCTGAGGTAGTGGGTGCAATAGACTGCACGCACATATGCATCAAAGCACCAGCCGGTGAGCGGGATAGGGCCTACATTAACCGCAAGGGCTTCCCCTCCATCAACTACCAGGTCATGTGTGATGCCCAGGGCATAATAATGAATGTGTGTGCTGGCTGCCCTGGGAGCTACCATAATTCCCACATCTGGCATTTGACGCAGCTGTACCAGACATTTGCCAATGGGGACATCCCACACGGCCACTTAGTGGGGGATGCAGGTTATGTACTGGAGCCGTGGCTGATGACACCCATCAGAAATGCACACACACCTGAACAGGAATGCCATAATGAGGCACACGCACAAACACGTAATGTAATAGAGTGTGTGTTTGGGCTGCTCAAGTCACGGTTCCATCTGGTGGAGCCTTGCAGTACACACCAACTACATGTACCCAAATTGTCATGGTATGTGCTATGCTACATAATATGATCTTGCGAAAACAGCTGCAGCAGGACCAGCATAGGGCTGGGCCAAACAGCCCCCCACCATTGCCAAGGCCATCACAGGCAGAGCGTGACTTGGAGGAGGAACAACCTGAGCCTGCCCCAGTAGGCAGAAGGAGGCGTGCCCAGTATGCCCTGGCCTTGGCAAAGAGGCAACGCATAGCACATCCACTGGCTCAGTAGGAACCCGGGGAATGATACCCCCTCTGACTCACTCAAATAACAGGGATGCCTATAATGACATGACCTGCTCACAAACATGTACAGGGAGTGTAATATGTGCATCCAACAGAGGCAGACCTGCAGCACCACCTGAGGCATGAATGCCATGTGTTAAGTAATGTAACACCATGTACTATATGCACACCTGAGGACCGTGACTAAAATCCTACCCTCACCAAGCATCATGCCACAATATGACAATGAGATGATCAAGTGCAATAATTGGCTGAAGTATTGCAGTTAGTCAAAGGGTATCCAATGTGTGCCAGCCTGGGATGACATGCTGAGCATGACATGATGCTCCACCTGCTAGGACTGGTGTGCACCTATCAGTGCAGGCCGTATGGATACTGGCAAAGGCTGTTGTTACCCACAGTGTGCCCTGAATAGGTAAGGCTCAAAACACAAACCTACCTCCATAGGTATCAGAAGGGATAAGAACCTAGATGTAATGCTACCCAAATGCCAGAATTCTAAACAGCAAGATGCATGCAGTCTAAACTCACCCAGTATGGAGAATGTTGATATCTGTGCTGTAACAGAAAACTGGGTCAAGGCTCACAACAGTACCCTAACACTACCAGGTTACACCTCATACTGTGCTGTACATCCTCAAAGCATGGAACAAGCTACAAAAGGAGGGTGACTAGCAATAATTGTCAAGGATAACCACACCCTCATGTTGGTACCACAAGAAGCAGCATGGACTAGCCATGGTCAAGTAACAGTGGCTAAAACTGCCCCCCCAGTTTATAGCCTGCTACAGACTACCGTCCCAACACCAGGAACTGCACCTGGCCTATGTTGGAATACATGAATATATCAAGTCCTCCAAACCACATTATATTGGGTGAGTGAAAATACCCAGACATAGACTGGGAGCATTCTACTACCTCCAACACTGTAGGACAAAAGTTCATAGAATCCATAAACCAAAATGCCCAGGAACAACGTACCACTCCCACAAGAGGGCTAAGCATACTGGATGTGATAATCAGCAACATGGGTACTGGATGGCAAGATGAGAAGTGTATTCTTTAATTCCCTAGTTATCCCCTGGCTGCTGTGCGCTCGTGGCGACTGGGCTTTTTTTTTATATAATCCTGTCACTCCAGCTGGCCTACGCTCCATCAGGGATAAAACCCTCCCTGCCAACACAGGACCCTTTCCAACTTATCAGCTGTCTCAACACCCTATTTGGCCTCCCCTGTACTCTCCTACCAAAGGAAGGAAGAAACACTCCAGCTGACCTACGCTCCATCAGGGATAAAACCCTCCCTGCCAACACAGGACCCTTTCCAACTTATCAGCTGTCTCAACACCCTATTTGGCCTCCCCTGTACTCTCCTACCAAAGGAAGGAAGAAACACTCCAGCTGGCCTACGCTCCATCAGGGATAAAACCCTCCCTGCCAACACAGGACCCTTTCCAACTTATCAGCTGTCTCAACACCCTATTTGGCCTCCCCTGTACTCTCCTACCAAAGGAAGGAAGAAACACTCCAGCTGGCCTATGCTCCATCAGGGATAAAACCCTCCCTGCCAACACAGGACCCTTTCCAACTTATCAGCTGTCTCAACAATCTATTTGGCCTCCCCTGTACTCTCCTACCAAAGGAAGGAAGAAAGTATGTGTGGTCCTCTAACTTACTGTTCAGCTACTTTATAGTGTGTATGTGCCTTACTTATGTAATTAAAGACTTTTTTGCCTGGTCAGCCAGCAGCCATACTCCCCTTATTTTTAACCTATAATTTCAAATCTGCCCCTATCTGGACATTCACTACCGTCTCTGACCGTAACTGAGTGTCCTTTTTCAGCCCTAGACCTGTCTTCCCCTGAAATTAGTACTACTGTAATACCAGCTCCTGGCCACTAGGTGGCATTATTACATAGTCCCTAGCGGCTGACTATCCCAAACCCCTAGAAAATTCCACTCTTAGCAGACTACTGCCCTCACCTGTTACTAATCTCTTTCCACACCTCTTGCTTTACTGTACTCTCCTACTATTAGACTTGAAACTCTGCTTCTCTACTTATCTTTTCTCTCTTCCACTTCCTAACTTAACTTATCTTTCAGTCAGCTTTCACTGATTGTTCTCCTGCAACACTCAACTTGTCTCTACCCGCTCCGCTCCCCTCCCTACCCCCAATTCCCACACACCCCAGGGGTCCTACCTTTATACTTCCTACCCATACCCCCACCTCTTCCTGTTACTCTCTACTCACACTCCTCCCTCTTCCCTTTACTACCTAACCACACCCCTTCCTCTTCCCAACACTCTCTTAATATACCTCATTATTCCTACCTTTTCCTCTTCTAATACACCCCTCCCACTATCTTTTCACCATACATACTGTCCTGTCACCAAACTCCACCAATAGTAACCTCTTACTACCCACCTCCTATCACACCACACTCTACTCACTCTCTCATCTCCTTACTATAGATTTCTATTTTCTGCATATATAAAACATTATCTATTCAGAAAATGAATAAACAATTTATCCCATCCTTTTTCACACTCTTATTCATACTCTGTCTACTACCTCCACTAATCCTCACACATCTATTCACCTCTTTTGAAAATCCACTAGATCCAAACCAAAACTATCCCAAAAAAAAACCAACTCTCCATATTCACCTTTACATTTTATCCATGCTAATATAACATCCGCATTTAGCTACATACTTCCGAAATATCATAGAACACTACACACAAAATACAGCAATCTAAACCCCAAAAAATGTCTATCACTATACAGCAGACTACCCAACCCATATTATCTAAGCATGCTACTCTCTTTAAAGGATGGCAACATCCACCCTAACCCAGGCCCCCTAACAACTCCTATCTCTCTCATCAACCTCAAAGAATCAACTACCCAAGCCCTCTCTAAACCATCAAACTCCCTTTTAATTGCTCATCTTAATATACGCAGTCTAAATAATAAAGTTACTCACTTCCAAGCTCTAACTGAAATCTATTCCTTTGATATTCTCTGCTTAACAGAAACATGGTTAAAACCAGTAACCAAAGATAATGAAATCATCCCACCTGGATATAATATCCTGAGACTAGACCGTATATCCAAGAAAGGTGGAGGGGTTGCTATCCTATACAAACCTAGCTTACAATTAACCACTTAAAACTGCAAACCACCTTTAGACTCCAGTGCAGAAATCCTTATATCTAAACTTACTCTTAACAATTCCAAAGCCATCTATATTATCTGTATATATCTACCTCCTGGTAATAACACAACTACTATGGAAAATTTACTTTGCTGGCTTTCCCAAAACCTACCCCAAGAAACCATTATCCTAGGTGACACAAATATTGACTGGACCTGCTTCTGCAGCAGCCTCCCCCACTAACCATATTAACCTATATGGATATTCCCAAACCATTACCTCCCCTACCAGGATAAATAAATCAAGCAAGAAATCAAGCTTATTAGACTGGATTCTCATAAACCATCATCCTCACATTTATGATTCAGGAACCCTCCCTGATGATCTAAGTGACCACTTTCTTACCTATATCATCAGACATAAAATTAATTTTCCCTTCCCAACATCTGTTAAAAACATCAGGTCTAAAAAGAACTTTAACCCTGATCTTTTCCAGATGGAACTACGAGCATGCAACTGGTTACCCTTACAAAACCTTCCATTAGATGAAGCCGTAACTTACTTTAACTCCAACTTCCTTGCCATCCTCAACCACCATGCCCCATCCAGACTAATTAGAATTAAAACTAAACATGCTCCATGGCTCTCAAAAGAAACCAAACATAAAATTAATAAAAGAAACAAACATTGGGCAAATTGGAGGAAAACAAAAAACCCTACTGACCAATAAAAATTTAGACAACTAAGAAATGAAACCAAAAAAGCTATATTATCTGACAAAAAAACCTACTACCTGCAATCCCAACAAGCCATTCCTAACACGACGCAGAAATTTTGGTCTAGTATCAACCAACTACTCCATCCTGGCCAATCCACTACTCCATACCCTCAAAACACCGAAGACAAAACACCAATGAATATAGCTAATGCTTTTAATACCTTTTTTACTGATGCTATACAAACACTAGCTAGTCAACTATCACCTAATAACTTCACTCTACCTTCCAATGAATCAACCTCACCCCCTACTTTTCACTTTCAACCCATGCCAACATCCTATATCCAAACTCTTCTACAGAAACTGAAACCATGCTCCCCCTCAGCAGACCAACTACCTGCTAAATTCCTACAACTATCCACCAAAGCCATTGCATATCCTATTTCTATCCTAATAAATAGAACTATTACTGAAAGTTATATCCCAAGTCTATAGAAAATTTCCCATATTATCCCCCTCCACAAAGGAGGTCTATCCATTGAACTCTCCAATTACCGCCCCATTGCCCTCCTCTCACCTCTGGCAAAAATCATGGAAAAATGCATTCACAGACAGTTACTTGACCATCTAACACAAAATAACCTACTAGCCAACTGTCAGCATGGCTTTAGACCTTCACATAGCACTACTACTGCCCTTCTTTCCTTCACAGATTGTATCAACAAAAACCGCAACCTAAACAAACTCTCTTCAGCCCTATTTATTGACCTGTCTAAAGCTTTTGACATGGTAAATCACCAAATTCTCATCAAAATACTAAAATCCCTGTCACTTGATACATCCTCCATAAATTGGTTCCACTCCTACCTTGATAAAAGACAACAGGCCATACATTGGCACAAATCTCACTCTACCCACCTGTCCGTCAACCTGGGTGTCCCTCAAGGCTCCATCCTTGGACCTCTACTTTTTTCCATATTCATCAATGATCTTTACCTTTCCATCCCCCAAGCTACATGCATACAATATGCAGACGACACTACACTGATATGCTCAGCCCCCTCTTCTCCAGAACTTCTCTATCTTACCCAACAAGTATTTAATACAGTTGAGCAATGGTTCACAGATAGATGCCTTCTCCTAAACCCCAAAAAGACTAAACTCCTCCTTTTTTCTCCTACTAAGAAGTCCCTCCCAATGGATTTCTCAGTAAACTCTACCAATAACACTATTATATCCCCTGAACCAACCACCAAACTATTAGGTGTCACCATTGACAATAATCTCAACTTTGACATCCATATTAACAACACTATAAAAACAGTCAACAAAAAACTAGGCTCTCTCTATAGGATAAAATCCTTTCTCCTACCCTCAGCTCGAACCACTATCACACACACTCATCTAATATCTTCTCTTCTTTATGCCTCTCCTATTTTTACTAACCTATCTAAAAATAATCTTATCAAATTGGAAATGTTCTACAATAACATTGCAAGATTTGTAACAGGCAACCCATTTAGAACCCATCACTGCCTTAATTTAAAGCAACTAGGATGGCTCGAACTTCAAAATCTAATTAAATTCCATCAGCTAACTATAGCCCACAACACTCTTTACAAACCCTCCAAAACACCTATTCTGTCCACACGTATCACTCCCTATAAAAACTTGGAATCCTGAAGGTCTTCTCAGAAATTTCTAATACATACTTCTAAAACAAACAACAAGGCTGGTGACTCTCTTTTTTCTAATATAGTAGGAAAAGCCTGGAATCTCCTCCCAAATGAACTCACCACACTTCCCTCACTATCCTGTTTCAAAAATAAATTGAAATTGTTCCTCAAAACTCACTGGTTATGCCCATGCTCCAAACCTGACTAATCTATATGGGTCTCCTAATACTTTTCTCTTCCTGCCCTGACTACTCACACACATCAACACCTCCTTATTAAACTAATTTTACTAAACTATCTCTAGCATGCCTTGATTGTATTAGCATTCCTTTGTCATACCTGTATTCTTCACTCTACATATTACTGTGATAACCTGAAATAGGTACTGTAAATAGTTTGTATTTGTCTCATATGTCATTAGTTGTGATTGTGTTAATTTCATTGTCCTATCTAGGAGCTTATCTCCCCGGGCCTCTACTGAAAATGGACATGTATCCAGTTAGACTAGCCCGGTAAACAAATGTAAAATAAAAATAAATAAATAAATTGCTCACTGGTAAGACCAGACCATAAAGTAATCACACTGGATATACACATCCTGACCACAGTCCCTGGCCAGAAAACCACAGTGAAAAACATGTGTAAAGCAAAATTTGCACTCCTCCAAACTGATGTGGAATCCATTAAAGGTCCTGTGCAGGTGCAAAATATGGGCCACACCTCAGAACCTGTTATACAGGCATTCCATGAACACTGCCAGGAATGCTTGGATTATGCAATCCTAAATCAAAACAAGACACAATGCCATACATGCAGGCATCTGGCATGGTGGACACCAGCCATAACCAAACCATGCAAGAGAATGAGGAAGCTACTACATGATAGAGCAAACATAAAAAAAGAAGTAATCACTGATCAGTAGTATGGCAATAAAATATGTCCACACATACAATCCACTAAGGCCAGCTACAATAAGTTGAATCTGTGAATCTTGAGACAATGTTACACCTGCCCCAAGTACACAGACAACCCCCAACTCCCCCCAAGAAATACAAATATATGTGAGAGATGCAACCATCTATCCAAACTGGAGGCTGAGCTCCCTCAACTCAGTAATCCCAAAACTAGTCAGGAGGAGAAGGTAACCACACACACCACAAACCCAGTCCCACATAGACCTATCACAACTGCAAACCAAAGACATAAACACAGAAAAAACATTCCCGAAGGCCCAAATTACAAACACACCACACCAACAGAGGCCTCCAAAGCAGACACCCAATCAAACAACCTCCAAACATAGCACATGCAACACATAGTACACAAAGCTGGTGTGCCAAACAGTCACAGGCCAGAATGAGAAACAACATGCCTGATACAGTTGTAATAGGTGACTCCATAGTGAGACACGCTGCTATCCCGCACACCAGACTGAACAAGGAAAAGGGTACAGTAAGCTGCCTGTAGGCTGCTACAATACGCCACATAACACAAGTATGCAGGTCACCCCAAAGCAAGTAGAAATATGATGCAGTCATAGTCGATGGTGGTGTGAATGACCTGAGATGTATCTCCCCGGACTACATGAAAAGAGACATAGATGAGCTCTCCGATTATGTAGTCCAGGCCGGTATGACACTGACCGTTTGCAGCATCCTACCCTCACCAAGAATGATGCCACAGTACAAACACGGAATGATCAGTTATAACAAGTGGCACAATTACTGGTGTCATTCCAAGGGGGTCCAATGTCTGTCTGCTTGGGATGTCATGCTTGACAAGCCACACAGCTGTTCCAGGGATGGCTTGCACCTGTTACCCCTGGGCGTCTGGATATTGGATAAGGCTTTTGCCACCTGCATAGAGCCTTTCGTAGGCAAGGCTGAAAGGACTAACCCACCACCCTACAAAACATAAGTGGAAAGAAACATAAGGGTAATGCTGACCAATGCCAGATGTGTAAACCTCAATATGCATGCTCCCGAGGCCATCCCCAGTATGGAGAGCATCGATGTCTGTGCAGTGACAGAAACCTGCTGCAAGCCTCCTGACAGCACACCAGCACTACCAGGTTATACCACATATCATGCGTTATGGCCCCAAAACCTGGAACAAAACATAAAACGAGGGTGAGTATCCATATTCAGCGCAGACAGCCATATGTCCAGGTAACTGACAACGCACAAGGCATTGGAGTCCACCCATGTGCAACTAACCGTAGGCAAGACTGCTGTACAGTCTGTAGCATGCTACAGACCACACTCTCACACACAGGAACCCCACCCAGCCGTCATGAAGACACTGGACAGTATGAATGTCCCACCAAATACCAAACAAGGTACTCACAAATTACCACATAGGTGGTAAACCATTATGTATGGAAGGAGTAATCAGGGACCTAGGGACACAAGTGGACAGTAACCTGTTATGTGACACTTACATTGCCAATGTGGCTAGGAAGACTGTCTATATTGGACACCGTATCATGAAAGGATTCACATCTACGTCAACAGAGGTCATCGTGCCCCTATACTGTTCTCTTATCAGACCCATAATCTAGTACAATGCCTCATTTGGGATGTACCTTACCTGACACCTGCAGCAGTTAGAAAGAACTCAAAGGTACCTCACCAAGAGGATAAAGGGTCTCAAATATATGTCATATGCTGCCTGGCTGTAGACACCCCAGCTGAATGCAGTCACATACTGCCTACACAGAGGCATTGTATGTCTGTTGTACAAGGCCATGTTCAACACAGGAGTAATGGACATGCTCCACCCCAGAAAACTCAAAGCCATCGGAGCTGTGAGAGTGAGAGATGTCAACCTCAACACATAATGAAATAGGATGTGCTGGAGGGACAGATACATAACCCAGAGGCTCCCCACACCCTGGAACAGAATCCCACTCCATGTTAGGCAGAGACCCTCACTGACACTCTTCAACAGGAATCTTGCCAAGTGGATGGATGATCATAGATTTACACTGGGGGTCTTCACTGTGTCATGTCCAGACAGAGGCACAGCAAAGCAAATCATAAATGGCCATAATATTCACATAGCAAGGGGTGGCGAAAGCCACACACACTCTGGCTAGGCTTACAAATGCCCTAGGGTGGATAGCCTAGTATGAACCTATGAACCTATGAAGATACAAATTGTACAGGACACTACGGATAATCCCAAGGCTTCCAAGGAACCGTGTTGGGAATTCACAGATATGCTCTGAATCACACAAATATTACAAACAACATACCAAACACACACACATATTGCCAACATACATCCTGACAGGTGCAGTGCAACCCCCCCCCCCCTGCAGAATGCAAAATATATATCCCCCTGACATTGCAGATGCTGAGGTAACAGCCAGCATCTACAAAGCAAAACACACAGCAGCAATGGTATGAGATGGTGTCCTGGGCTGAGTCCGACATGGACTCCAAGAAGAATGGAATGCCAAATCACACTACTGCTCAATGTTAGCCTTACCACAGGATATGTACCCAAAGAGCAGTGTACAACAATAGTGGTCATTCTCAACAAAGGTGTTGCCTGAATGGATACTGAAAACTACCACCCCAGAATCCTGAGAAGCTTGGTCTGCACAGCTATGGAAAGGATCAGCATGTACCACAGACATAAAGATATTGGGGACCTTCTAACACCGGACCCTACCCAGTGTGGCTTTCTTAAGTGCAGATCCTGCCCCTAAACATGTTTGACTCATTTGAAACAGTCATTAAGGTCATTGATGAGGGCAATGTGGTCCACACAGCATAGCTGGACGTTGCAAAGGCTTCTATACAATACCCTACATGTTCATTATAGATATGCTCACCAGCTTAAATATAAACCCCTATGTCAGTAGAGGGGTTGCAAGCCAGACCAAGGACAGAACTGACATGGTCAGACATGCTGCAGCCATGTCAGACTACAAACCAGATATAACTGGCATCCCACAAGGCTTGGTCCTGGGACCTCCCTCGTTTGGTATATATGTCCCATAGGTACAGGCCAACATGGAAGGACTGTGTCTGAACATGTTTGCAGAGGACTACAAACTGCCCACCAAATCTGACCCTCCAGCTGACACAAGCATCCCACAAAAGGGCCACATAGAAACAGACAACTGGTGCCATAGTCATGTCAGCAAGCTAATTGCAGAAAAGTGTATAGTCAACCCCCATGGATATACAGTAAGTGCCCACCAATTACCACATAGATGTTAACCCATTACGTACTTAACATGTAATGAGAGACCTGGGGACACAAGGTGATAGATATCCTGCATTGGACAAACATGTGGCTAAAGTGATTACAGAAACATACCATATACCCACCTAATCATGAAGGTTGTCAGATCTAGATAAGGGGAGGTCATTGTGGCTCTGCAGTCATCCTTCATCAGCGTTACAATTGACTACAATAGCCCCTGTGGGATGTACCTCAGCAGACACCTCCATCAACTGTAAAGTCCCCAACAGTACCTCACCAGGAGTATCAAAGAGGTTGCACAGATGCCATGTGTTGCCTGATTAAACAAACTGCAGCTACACACACTGCCATACTGCCCACCCAGAGGCAAGCTGTGCCTGATGTATAAAGCCATGTCCAAGCTGGAATCAATAAACATGCTGCACCTTGTACAATCTGAATGGCAGTGAGCTATGCACATGAGAGACCTGAACCCCAGCACTGACATACATAGGACAAGCTGTACTGCATGATCCATAACACAGAAGCCACCCACCACTCATGAGTAAACTCCCAGTACAGGCTATCCATAGAGTCACTCATCGATTCTCCTCAAGAGGAATCTTGATGAGTGGATGGGAGATGGTAGGTTTACCCTGGGTATCACTGTTATGTCACAGGTAGACAGAGGCACAGTATACTAACCATGATATATATCATGGCAAACTCCACTTACAATGTGTGTCAAAGGACAAACACACTCTCTGACTAGCATTAGAAATGGCCTAGGGCACATCACTAGTGTTTGCAAATGTACACCTATGTTGTGGAATACACTACCAATGTTGGACAAGCCTGGTTTAAGTAGTTCATATCTGAACATAATGCAACATGGTCAGATGTGCACAACTGGCCCCTAACCAGGCTGTTGTGCTCACTATGGAAATGTAAAGCAGTGATAGGACTAAAGCCCAGGATACTGTCCACCACAGTCAAAGTACTGAACCAGTACACCATACAGTACTACAGTGTTAGGTCAGTATGAAAGGATGTTGACAACTGTATGCAAAGTATCCCATGCAAACCTTGCAGGCACAGTATAATCCCTGTTGTGTTCACACACAAAGCAGTCGGACAGTAACTACACAACATGACACACAACACACAACCATAAACGGGAGATATTTGTTGAAGTTCACACTCATCCACAAATGTGGTGGGCTGCAGAGTTCAACATATGGAAAGCTCACACTGGGCATGCTCACACACTTTGATAAATGAGACATATGTCAGACAACATGCCATGGGAAGGTTGAACTGGGCATGCTCACACACTTAGGCCAAATCTCAGTTTAGCAGTTGGCCACACATATCTGGTATTTGTACGTGTTATTCCAGGAACCAACCACATTATAGCAATCTTCCCAGTGCACACAGTTAAATGACTACAGAGACATACATGATATAGTGGATCCCTCCCATATGCAAACATCTTCCACAGATACACAAGTTGTTCATACAAACAGGGAATGCTATGGCAATAAAGACCTGCAAACAGTCTATCAGCAACAAATAATGTGCATTTGACAATTAAACATATGGGTGTAGAGGTCAACACTAGGCTGTTTGCCCTAGGTAATGACAGCTTAGCCAGAGTGTGCTTGGCGTCTGCCTCCCCAGTACAGCAGTCTACTGTGCCACTGTAAAGTAGGTCACATAAGGCACCGTGTGAGGCTAGTGTGCTGTGCCTCTGTCAAGCAGGGACACAGTGGAGATCCCAGGGTTTGAATTTGCTAAGCCACAGCCATGTTGTTGGTGTGTGCTGGAAGAGGGTTGCTGAGGACCTCTAACAGTAAGTGGGCATCAATAACAGACTGAGGGGAGCCTTATCTGCATTGTCTGGACAATTTCACTGTCAACACTGTGTCCTGATGATTATGAGGGATTGAGGTGTCGTGCCGGTACTGTTCAGAGATCTCCTCCCTCTGTGGGCTACTGCTCTGCAATGTATTAGCTCACTCTGTTGGACAGCTCATATATGGCTGGTGTACATCTGACAGGTGTCCTGTTGTGGAGCAGTCATGGGTATATTTGGGATAGCATGATCAATGCAAACCTTCCACATGCTCATAGAATGCAGTTGTCAAGGATTATGCAGAGTGGCCTGTATACTCCCCCAGCATGGGTCCTTTGAAGTCTTCCATCCCAGTCTTCACAAGTGTAAAGTCTGCTTTTGATAAATACAGTTTGTTTGCAGTGACAACCTTGCCTGGGGGTGGGGATGGGATATGGATGGCCAGGGAAAGGTGGGTATGGTCAGATATCAACAATGGTGGTCTACCTCTGGTGTGGAACAGTGAGTACCCATGTTGCAGATGGTCAGGTGCAATATGTATTCCCCCTTGTGGCTGTGATGAGTGGTTCTGCCATAGCACATGGACTCACAAATTGTAGTGGCTGAAGGGTAATGTTGTAGAGGCCTAAGTAGTTCCCACACACAATATGCCTGTACCTGACATTAACAACTGGAATGGTGTATGTGAACACCTGCATATCTTGGCACTGTGCCCAGGGAAGCAAAGTGTGTGTCCTGGATGTGGGAGGGGTGGTCAGGACTGGTTGTGTTGTGTGTTACAGGTCCTGTGGTCACGAAGCATGGTATAAAACATAACCTGCCAGTTCCATGTGCATATCTGACCCTGACGTAGGTGGCTGCAAATGCATATATATGCTATCCCTCACCTGACAGGTAGTACTAGATGTACATACCTCTGTAGAAATAATGATGTCAGCACCCTATAAATACTGCAGGTGCAGAACAGATGCCCAGTAATCCGGATAGTGCGCTCTGCTAATGCGTCTGTCTCAAGTGTCATAACATAGTTAGGTAGGGGTTTGAATCCTGTAAATGTTCAGTGTGTGTGAGTGGGGTTGGTGTGTGTGCAAGTCTGTGTGAGGGAAATGTCCCTTTTGGCAACTGGGAAAACACACTACAGGATGCACATTCCCCTTTCTAAACACTGATGATGTGAGCACCCTAGAAGTACAGCAGGAGAAGGGAAACCTCCCAGTAATGCAAATAGCGTGCTCTGCTAATGCGTCCATCTTGAGTGTTATAACATAGTTAGGTAGGGGTTTGAATCCTGCAAATGGCAAGTGTGTGTGTTTGGATGAGGGGGGTTAGTGTGTGTGCAATTCTGTGCGAGGGAAATGTCCCTTTTGGCAACTAGGAGAACACACTACAGGATGCACATTCCCCTTTCTAAACACTGATGATGTCAGCACCCTATAAATACAGCAGGAGAAGGAAACCCTCCCAGTAATGTGAATAGCGCGCTCTGCTAATGCGTCCGTCTTGAGTGTCATAACATAGTGTGGTAGGGGTTTGAATCCTGCCAATGGCAAGTGTGTGTGTTTAGATGAGGGGGTTAGTGTGTGTGCAATTCTGTGCGAGGGAAATGTCCCTTTTGGCAACTAGGAGAACACACTACAGGATGCACATTCCCCTTTCTAAACACTGATGATGTCAGCACCCTATAAGTACAGCAGGAGAAGGGCAACCTCCTAGTAATGCGAATAGCGTGCTCTGCTAATGCATCCGTCTTGAGTGTCATAACATAGTTAGGTAGGGGTTTGAATCCTGCAAATGGCAAGTGTGTGTGTTTGGATGAGGGGGGTTAGTGTGTGTGCAATTCTGTGCGAGGGAAATGTCCCTTTTGGCAACTAGGAGAACACACTACAGGATGCACATTCCCCTTTCTAAACACTGATGATGTCAGCACCCTATAAATACAGCAGGAGAAGGAAACCCTCCCAGTAATGTGAATAGCGCGCTCTGCTAATGCGTCCGTCTTGAGTGTCATAACATAGTTTGGTAAGGGTTTGAATCCTGCCAATGGCAAGTGTGTGTGTTTAGATGAGGGGGTTAGTGTGTGTGCAATTCTGTGCGAGGGAAATGTCCCTTTTGGCAACTAGGAGAACACACTACAGGATGCACATTCCCCTTTCTAAACACTGATGATGTCAGCACCCTATAAGTACAGCAGGAGAAGGGCAACCTCCCAGTAATGCGAATAGCGTGCTCTGCTAATGCATCCGTCTTGAGTGTCATAACATAGTTAGGTAGGGGTTTGAATCCTGCAAATGGCAAGTGTGTGTGTTTGGATGAGAGGAGGTTAGTGTGTGTGCAATTCTGTTTGAGGAAAATGTCCCTTTTGGCAACTAGGAGAACACACTACAGGATGCATATTCCCCTTTCTAAACACTGATGATGTCAGCACCCTATAAGTGCAACAGGAGAAGGACAGCCTCCCAGTAATGCAAATAGCGCGCTCTGCTAATGCATCTGTTTTGAGTGTCATAACATAGTTAGGTAGGGGTTTGAATCCTACAAATGGCAAGTGTGTGTGTTTGGATGAGGGGGGTTAGTGTGTGTGCAATTCTGTGTGAGGGAAATGTCCCTTTTGGCAACTAGGAGAACACACTACAGGATGCACATTCCCCTTTCTAAACACTGATGATGTCAGCACCCTATAAGTACAGCAAGAGAAGGTATGTGGCATGGACAATGACTGAGTCATATGTGTCCATGCCTCTGACTGACCTGTATGCTTGTGTTATGTGGTGGACCATAGTGCCCCACAGGCATATCACTGTGACCTTCACCTTGTCCAGCCTGGTGAGCGTGACCTCACTGTACCGGACAATAAAGGTACCTAACACAACTGTGGCAGGTGTGTTGTCTAGCCGTACAGGCTGTGACTGTTTGGCACACAGGATTTGCTATGTGCTATGCGTGATGTGTTCTGGCATAACATATGCCTGTGTGCCAGCTGCAGAGGTGTCTGCCGCTCAGGCAGGATGCTATTCTTAGGCTCCACAAATGGCCCAGTGTGTTCACGTGCTTGTATTGCTGTCAGTGTAGGTTTACATCAGACTGGTATTGTAGTCACTGTAGTATTTCATGCCACCTGACAGGTTATGCCAGTACTGGGTTCAGAGTGCTTAGTCCCCAGTTGGCTATGTGGTTCCATCTCATACATGTGTTGTACGTCCATGTGTAGGGGAGAGGGTTGACTGTGTACATGTGGCAGCTGTGACATTGCCACATGACCCACATATTCCACAACTGTACCATAGAGGTGACTGACAACTGACCTTTGCACATGCTACCATAGTATTGTGATTGCCATGGTGATTAACAGCACATAGGGCCAATGGGGAACAAGGCACATAGGGTCATAGGTTCATACTAGGCTATCTGCCCTAGGGCATTTATAAACCTAGCCAGAATGTGTTTGGCTGTCGCCATCCTTTGTAAATATATCTTGCCATGCCCATTTTCGAGGTTAGTATACTGTGCCTCTGTCTAACAGTGACACAGAAGTGATACCCGGGGTAAACCTACAATGTCCCATCCACTCATCAAGATTCCTCTTGAAGAGAGTCAATGAGGGACTCTGCCTAACCTGGTCTGGGATTTTATTCCAGAGTGAAGTGAGCCTCTGGGTTATGAATCTGTCCCTCCAGCATGTCCTATTTATTTCAGTGCTGAGGTTCAAGTCTCTCAAGCGTGTAGCTCGATGGGATTTGGATATTCTCAGGCGCAGCATGCCCATTAATTCCGGGTTTGACATGGCTTTATACATCAGGCACAGATCACCTCTGAACAGGCGGTATGCCACTGAGTAGAGCCGGGGTTTCTTTAACCGGTCAGCATATGGCATCTGTTTGAGCCCTTTGATCCTCTTGGTGAGGTACTTTTGGGGTCTTTCCAGTTGCTGCAGGTGTCTGGTAAGGTACATCCCAACAGGGGCATTGTACTCAATTATGGGCCTGATGAGGGATGAGTAAAGAGGCACGATGTCCTCTCCTCATCTAGATGTGAATCCCTTCATGATGGGGTGGGCTATATAAAATGTCTTTCTAACCACTTTGGCCACGTGGTTGTCAAATGAGAGATTGCTATCAACTTGGGACCCCAGGTCCCTAATTACCTCTTCTGTACTTAATGGATTACCACCTATGTGGTACTTTGTGGGCACTTTGTTTTTGCCAAAGGGGATGACTATACACTTTTTTGCATTCAGCTTGAGGCCATGGCTCTGGCACAAGTTGTCTGTTTCTATGAGGCCCTTTTGGAGGATGCTTGTGTCGACTGGAGAGTCGATTATGGCGGCCAGTTTGCAGTCATCTGCATATTTGGTCAGCCACAGTCCTTCCATGTTTGCCTGTACCTCCGATAAATATATACCAAACAAGAGAGGTCCCAGAACTGAGCCTTGTGGGACACCACTTGTAACTGGTTTGGAGTCTGGCATGGCTCCAGCAATTCTAACCATGTGGGTTTTGTCCTTGAGCCAGTGTGCAATCCATCTAGTGACATAGGGGCTTATATTTAAGCTGGTGAGCTTCTCTAGAATGCCCGAGTGGGGTATTTTATTGAAGGCTTTTGCGAGGTCCAGGTAGGCTGTGTGGACCACCTTCCCCTCGTCAATGGCCTTGGTGACTGTTTCAAAGAAATCAACCAGGTTTGAGAGGCAGGATCTGCCCTTAACAAAGCCAAACTGGGTATGATCCAGTGTCTGTAGGTCCCCAATATCTTTATTTATGAGGTCCATGATGATGCTTTACATAGCTCTGCAGACCGAGCTAGTGTGGCTTATTGGGCGATAGTGTCCAGGATCCATTGAGGCACCACCTTTCTGTAGAGGGACCACTGTTGCTGTACGCCACTCTTTGGCCACATATCCTGTAGTAAGGCTGGGATTGAACAGTAGTTTTATGTTTGTTTGTAGGTCTTCTTGGAGTTCAAGTAGGACACAGCCCGGGACACTGTCTGGTCCCATTGAGCAGTGTGTATTGCTTTGGAGAGGGCGGGTCTTACCTGAGCATCTGAGATGTCAGGGGGGCAGCACTCTGCTGGGATACATATTTGCCCTTTCGGTGTGGAGGGGGGGGGGAGTTTGCACTGAACCTGTCAGCTAGGATGTTGGCAATGTCTGTGGGTTTGGTGTTTGTATTGACATTTTGGACTACCTCTGAGCATATCTGGGAATTACCACCCAGGTTCCTAACATAACTAAAGAAAGCCTTGTGATTATCCTTAGTGTCCTGTGCAATTTCTCTCGAAGCTGGAGTTAGGCAATCCTATGAGTGCCTGTAGTTATTTGCTAATACTGATCAGTGATGTCTTCCCTTTTTGGGATTTTGCTGTATCATTTAGTAGCTTCCTCCTTCTATTGTGTAGTTTGTTTATGGCTGAGGTACACCAGACAGGACATCTGCCTTTGGAGGATTGGGTCTTGGTTTTATTCGGGATCACATGATCCATGCACTCCTGAAGGTGTCCATAGAATGCGTTTATAGAGGAATCTGCGGTCTGGTCTGTAGTTTCCACAGGCCCGGGGGTTTTGAAGGTTTCCACCTCAGTTTTGAGGAGTGTGAATTTGCTTTAGAGAAGTTGTTCACTGTGGTGTTCTGGGCAGGGGGTGGGGCCAGGATGTGAATATCCAGTGAGATTAGTTTATGGTCTGATCTTACCAGTGAGGGATACACTTCTGGTCTGGAGCTTAGAGTCCCCGTGTTGGTGATGATCAGGTCCAGTATGTTTCCCCATCTTGTGGGAGTGGTAACAAGTTGTTCCATAGCATTTGAGCTCATATATTCTAGGAATCTTTGGCCTAGGGTGTTGGAGCTAGAGTCATGCTCCCAGTCTATGTTTGGGTAGTTGACGTCGCCCAATATAATGGTGTTTGGAGAGACCGTCATATTTTCCACTGTTCTCAGGAAGGCCGAGTGCAGTTCTTGGGTTTGGGAGGGTGGTCTGTAGCAGGCTATAACCTGGAAGGCAGTTTCACCCATTGTTAGTTGCACATGGGTAGTCTCTGATGATTGGTGCTTTGCCACCAACCTGGAGGTGTGGGTATCTTTGATGAATATCAATACTCCCCCTCCTTTTGTGGTTCGTTCCAAGTTTTGGGGCTGAAAAGTATGGTATGAGGTATAACCTGGTAGTGCTGGGGTTCTCTCAGTAGCCCTGAACCAGGCATCTGTTACTGCACAGATATCGATGTTCTCCATGCTAAGGAGAGTTTCGAGTGCATGCATCTTGATGTTTAGACTTCTGGCATTGGGTAGCATTACTCTTAGTTTCTTATCCCTTGTGATACATATGAAGGTGGGTTTGTCATTTGAGCCTTGCCTAACAAAGGCACTATGGGGGTAGCAAGAGCCTTTGCCAATATCCGAACGCCCAGGGGTGACAGGTGCAAGCCATCCCTAGCGAAGCAGGTGGTTCAACAGAAGACGAATATGTGAGGGTGTAGTGCCTGTGATTAGTTAGCAGTAGCATATATGACTGCTCACGTGGACAAATGCCAGGTAAGTCATATGAAATGTGTCACAGGCAACGTACATGTGAACAGGACAAACAGTGACATTCTGTCAAGTGAGACATGGACATACATATAGTAAGCTATGCCGATGCCACTAGGAGTCCACAGAAGCTCTGTAACTATGCATTGCAGGTGGGATCAGTATTCCAGGGTAATTGCAAGCAAACATGCATGCAAACAAAGCTACAGTAAGCAGGGCTGCATGTAGTCCATTGTACAACAAACAAGCTGTAGCACTTCCAGTAGGTAGCACTGCAAATATGCAGGCACTATGCACATGTACATGGAAATACACAGGTCAGATGGCTAGGGTTCAGTCTCAGCGCACACAAGTGTACAGACCATGTACTGTCAGGATGTACAATAACTGGATGGAAACCCATGTGCTCATACCTGCAGTAATACACATGTCAAATAACAGACACTGAGCCTTCACTCAGTGGTTCCATACTTAGTAGGATGTATGCTACCTGGCCTGCCACCACAGTATCCCTGACATGTATGGGGACTCTCCCTCCTGTGACAGTTAGTTTTGTGTGTTGGGGCTGTCCAGCATGGTATGAGATGTGAGCTTGCAGTGCTAGGGTGCTCCTGTGTGTCCTGTACCAGTCGTGTAGTACTGCACACATATCAACATCCTCAAACATCCGCATTGCAGAGTCCATTGTGGGCAACATGCCACTTGCAGTTTACATGTCCATCATTGCGTATTAATACGTTCATTACCTTATCCCCTGTGCTACCTATGTATGTAGCCTTCTGTTGACATCCTTACCACCAGTATGCCAACATGTGCAGATGATACACTATGGTACTTACCATGGGTGTAGACAACAGTACATGACAATCATACCCTTACTGCATCAGGCATGCTGTGATATACCCACAATTATTTCAGCACACAGTACTGTTAACAACATGATACTATTACTACATGTCTATGTAGTCACCCTGTGCATCAGCAACATGTTAACCTGTACCTGCACTGATGTTACAGATTGCAGGAGGCGGCACAGTCTCCTCATATGCACAGGGTGTGAACTTGGTATGCCTGAGTCAGCCACCGATACCACCGATTGACATGTATGTGTATGTGTGTTGGTGAGGGACAGCAGTATAAGGTGGGATAATGTTGATGCAGTGTGTGCGTGTATGCGGTAGCCCTAGGTGTTGTCAATTTGCATGTGTGTATGGATGCACACAGTTCCACCTCATGGCTGCCATATACTGGTGTTTGTGGACAGCCACAGACTGTACCTGCCAGGTCATACAGATCAGTGTCTCTGGCCACGGACACGGTACCTGTGCCTTGCAGGTACCAACCCAGACTGGGTACTGTCATCAGAAGCAGGTGTTCGTTGACTGGACACAGATCCCTGTCGGGCCTGGCCAGAGCCACGTGCACGTGGTCTCCTGGGGTGGTCTGATGACAGCACAGACCCAGCATTGCTGGGGCTGCTGCTGGTACTATGGGGCGGCCGCGGCCCTGTTGTCGTACATGATGAAACCAGCTGCTGCTGTTGCTGGCATACACCCACATCGATGCCTCAAATGCCCACTATCACCCTGGCTCATGGACATGTAGTTGTGGAACAGGTCTAATATGTCCCCACAACGTCTGTCTATGACATCGGTGAAATTACGGATGGCAGCCGCAATGTCACGCATACTGTCAGTCATGGCTGTGCGACATGCTGTCAGCTCCCTCAGACCCTGTCTGGTGTACCGTTCCATACGTGACTGTGCCTGAATGACAGCCCGAAACATAGCTGAGGTTGTAAGACCTCTGTGGGCACGTCTGACAGGGGCAGTATGCCCACGGATGCTCCCACGAGAACCCCTGGACATCTGTCTGTCTGGTACCATCTCAGGGCCATGCCCATGGCTGCTGTGTGGGGAGGCATGTGCCACAGATACCACATTACCCTGGTCAATGCCCACTGTATGCTGTCCATCACCTAGGAACATTGGTGACAAAGGGTGTATTGGCAGGATAACTGTGCGCATTGATGGAGTTGACAGCTGTGTACTGTCAATCGGCTGACCAATGATGGACCCTGGCATGCCTTCCTGTGCCATTACACAGATGTCATCATTATCAGTACCCATGGCACCTGATTCAGGTTCCCTGCTGTATGACACTAGAGCAGCACCAGAACCTGTGGGAGGGAAACAGTGATGCACACATCCACACATGCACAGGTGCACACATGCGCACATGCACAGTTGCACAGGTGCACACATGCACAGGTGCACACATGCACACATGTGCACGTGCACATGTGCACAGGTGCACACGTGCACACATGCTCACATGCACACGTGCACACATGCACACATGCACACGTACACATGCACACAGTTGCACACAATTGCACACTACTCAGTATGCATGATATCAACACACAGACACAGACACACCTGCATGCATACAAAGAGCACTGCTAAGTGAGCCTAATATTACTATTACTATCAAGACTATTACAGGTATTGTTAATACACACTCACCAGCATGGATAGGCTGCACTGCTGTTACACCGGAGGGACCTGCAGAAGTGAGGAAACTAATGTCAGTGGGCACAACTGTGCCATTGTTACTGAGTATGATACAGGTCAGTAGTACAACAGTCGCCTTTCACAGGTCAGCTGCTAATATTGAGGATATCACACTTGCACATTAAATACTATGATGACAGCTACAAACCAAGGACACACCTCACACATGCATTAACTACCAGTGTACACAACAGTCAACTATACATATGGCATATTACCTGCACGCTCATAGTCTTGCTGCTGCATGGCTCCAGCCTCCATCATAATGCATGTCTGCTGCTGTTGTTGTTGCTGGCGGACTGGAGCCACTACACTCATGAGTAGTCCCTCCAGTCTGGTGAGTGGGGATGTGTAGCCACCCCACCACCTGTGGCGACCTGTTGCCTGTGGATATCCAACACACGCTGACGGACATTTCTGATTAAATCACTGCAGTGATGTCGTACCTGCTCATATGTCCTATTATGCGTGCCTATGTCATTTACCCGACGGACCAGGTCTTGCCACAGTGCAGCCCTCTCCTGCTCATTCTGGCTGGTGCAGGAAAAGAGTATTGCATAATCCCACACCAAGCTATGGTGTATCTCCTCATCCTCAGCTGCGGAGTAAGCTGGATTTCGCAGGTGAGCCATGTACCTAAAAAAGAAAATAACCTGATATCAGCAATATATGTCAGCAGAATTTGGCACACATACTACACATGCTACTCGACTGTTATGATACAACATATCTCACATATATAGCATCTGTCTATCTATTGGTGGATACACATGTAAATGGCCAGGTATCAGTGCTCAGCCAGCAACTGTGCAACAGTACCTGGCACACTCCATACGACATACTGCCAAACCCCAGCAGTCAGAACACTGATTCAGGTCGAGAGCACCTCCTCACTCTGGGGGTTTGTATCTAGGTACTGTATGGCCTACATCATCAACTACTGTGAGCTGACCACAAACTAATTGCCCTGGATATACATATCCCACCTCCACCACCAGCACAAACGACTATAGTGAATAACATTGCAGATGCAAACTTTATGCTTTGTAACAGTGACATGGTATCGTTTCAGCCCACTGGGCCAGTGGAAGACACAACCCACAATGCTGACCCCTACACAAATGCTTTCTATGGACATCTCCGAGAATGCATGGATCATGCAATCCCATATAGGACCAAGACACTCGCCACAAAGGGACAGCATCCTGTCTGGTGGACCCCAGCCAAAGACAGATTGTATTACAAAAGATGGAAGCTACTGCAAGACAGAGCATAATTCCATAAAGGGAAGGCATGTCTGAGCAGCACTAGTAAGGATCTATTTTCCCTCATACAAACATCCATGGGCAACTTTGAGAGGAAAATCAAGAGGGACACTACAGATAACCAGAAGGCCTTCTTCAGTTATGTTAGCAACCTGGTCAGAATCCCTCCTCTATGCTCATAGTTAGTACACAACAACAAATAATTCACTGAAACCACAGATATTGACAACATTGTGGCAGACAGGTTCAGTGCAGGTGTCACCCCTCCTTCTCCCCCCAAATAAGACATAGTTATCCCAGCAGACTGTAACTTCCCTGTCATCACAGATGTCCAGGTGAGTGCCGCCCTCAGGAAAGCAGAATACACAACATGACTGGGACCTGATGGTATCCCCGGTTGCATGCTACATGAACTCTGACAGGAGCTAAACACACATATAGAAGTGCTATGTAACACTAGCCTGACTACAGGATATGTACCTGTACACTTGCGCACAGCAGCAGTGGTTCCACTCCACGAAAGAGGCACCTCAACATACCAGTACAATACAACACAATACAATACATTACAATACAATACTATACAATATGCTATTGCCCCTGGGACTACAGCAGCATACAGTTCTGCTACCCTGACCATTGTGACACATGTGGTGTGATGGTATCTGCTGCTGTCACACAGTTACACAGGGTGACTCATATGGCATATTACCTATCTGACTAACATTCAGCAGGGGTATGTGTGACATGTACTCATGGGGAGTCTTGCTTCTTAACACTGTGTGGTTTATTGCAGGGTATGTCTTACCTGTGGGTAGGAACCTTTACCTCCACATGTGTTCTCTATTGCAGTGGCATGGACGACACACAGCAGTCATTTAGGTTGTGGATGGTGTGAGGTGTTACTATGGCTGTTGGACATCTGTCATGGGTGTGACTTACGTATGTAAATCCAGGAGTGGTAACCTCTATGTGGGTAGTATGTGTGTACTCTGTGGTGTTGTCAGTCACTGTGCATTGGTAATGTGTTTGAGTGCATTGTCACAGTGTTGTAGATGTCACTGTGTCCTTCTCCATATCTGTAGCTGTCATGTGAGGTACATACCATGGCAGCCATTATGTGGTGTGGAGGGGTACACTGACCTACATGTCCATAGCTGACACACCATGTCTACTGACACATACCATGTGCAGGTATTCCAGGAATAGTGTGCCACTGTGAATATCATTGGGGGGACTATTGTACACATTTATGACCCTGTTCACCCCTGACACATGCAGTGGTGGGCAGCCAATCACATATCTGGTGATTACTGTTGTAGGTGATTTGAAATGGGGTATGGTACTCCAGTTTTGACACTGGTGTTCACTCCATGCCTTTGTCACCAGGCACCTGTTGCAATACATCTGTACACATGTGCCTCACTCAGAATATATATACATCTCTCTCTCTCTCTCTCTCTCTATATATATATATATATATATATATATATATATATATATATATATATGTGTATATAGAGATATCTATATGTATATATATATATATATATATATATATATATATATACATATATATATATATATATATATATATATATATATATATATATATATATATATTGATGTGCATATATTGCTATAGATATGGAGGGTGTGACACAGAGCGGGTGAGAGTGACAGAGGGGGTGGGACAGGGGGTGTTGAGGTTGTCATATACAGTCATACCTGTAGATAGTCAGATCAGTCTATGTATATGTATCTACATATATCTATATCTGTATGTGTGTATTACATATATATGTTTGTACATATTCTATCTATCTACATCTGTCTATGTATTCCTACATCTCTCTCTATGTATGTATACATATATGCAAATTATATATATATATATATATATATATATATATATATATATATATATACATACATACATACATATTTTGACATACATATGTATCCATATGATAGACAGGTATATCAACATGTTTGTCTACCATACTGTATACACACACTAACATACTGCTAAACATACATAACTGTGAAACCTACTTTGTACATTGCACTACAACCTACATTCAACCTACATTGATATGTGCACATAGATGCTCTCACGTACAAATGTATGTACAGCCTTCACTGATAGTTGCTGTATGTCCCCTGCCCTTTGCACATCTTCATATACATATGGATACAGACCAATGACACATATGGAGGGTTCACAGTATGTAGACCTTTATAGTATTACTTTACATTACCTGTGTTTGTCACAGCTGCTTGTGTTGCCATCTGGTTTTGTGTCCTGCTGCTCCACTTGCCAGTTGTCAGCTTTCAGGTGGCTGTTGCTGAACAGTTTTGTTTGTGTATGTTTAATTTCGTTTTTCTCTGTCTCTGTCCCTGTCTCTCTCTCTCTCTCTCTGTCTGTCTCTCACTTCCTCCTCAGGGTGCAATGAAAGTATTGCATGTGTGGACTGGGAGTACAGCATACTTTTGTAGGTATCTGCATATGTCCATGTGATGGCCTCTGCACCAATTGTTAGCCAGCATTTGCTAATTGCATGCAGCCAGTTGTGTACTGATTGCAGTTCTCACTGTGATTTCAGAACAGTGCTATAAAAAGGTATGTGAGATAGGCGTAGCCCTTTCAGATTTTAAGGGCAGGGACCATGCTGGTATGCTGTGGACAATGTTCTGTGAGTGTAAAGGTTGGTATCTCTCTCATATTTCTAGCTGTGTTGTAGATTAACATTCCTCCATTCATTTCTCCAGTTTCCTGTACTAACTGTGTATATACACTGACACCTACGACTACTACTACTGTTAATGTGTGTGTGTGGGCTTTCCTTGCACTTTTGCTTGCACTTTGTTGCTATGGCTTCAATATTTGCCCTTTACAGTCACTACTTGTATGCCTGCTAGGTGTCCTGACTGTAGTGTGCTGCTGTGGCTTTCCTATTTTCCATGTACATTCACACCTTGGAATGCTTGCTATATCTGGTAGGGTGTTACAGCATGCAGTGTGGTCTGGCCATGGTGTGGGCCTTGACATCTATTAGGGTATTTGAGTATGCTGCTGAGCAGGCCCCAGACACACTCAGGTGCATCTGTTATCTGCCTCATGGAATGGTAAATATCAGTAGGGTACACCCATTAAATTGTCTGGTATGCTGCAGTTGTGACTGTGGGATAGCATGAGCATATGTATTACTACACTGTTTCTGCCATGCAAGTGGTGCATACTTTCAGGACTCCATAGTTACCATTGCATGTGTTGTAACACCTTTCTGCCTACTGTTTGTACATTTCACATGGAGTCTGTGGGGCATCCCTGTAACTCATTCACTGTTGCTATGTCTAGGCTCTTAACTATTCAACTATGGTGGTGTCAGACCTCTCATGTGTACAAATATTTGCAGGTTGTCTACATTTCTGCCTCATATTTTGGTCAATATCTCATGCACAGCTTTTTCTGGCAAATCACTCTGGGCTCATCAGAATATAGTGACAAACATTCAAGTTTCAGACTTCATATCCTTCCAAACATCCCACAAAATGCAGAACCTGTTACTCTCTGAACTGTCTAAGTTTGTTGTAACATTATTTGTAATGTGTCCCTGGTTTTGGCCCTTTGCTCCACATATTTTATTACTTGGTCCAGATGTGTTCCTGCAAGAGGTTGTGGGGTATGGGCAGTGATTATCCTGCTGTGAGTATGTGTGTGGCTTGCAAGGTGCTACAGTGACATTATTACCTACTACCTACCAACTAGCATGGCTGTTTCTGTTCACACACTACTATTATGGAAATCCACTAGTTTTGACGGTAATTCTAAATGACATGCTTTGTGTACTACAGATTCTATATTCCCTTTACATTCATTCCTACTATTACATGATATATTTATTTTAGCACAATGTTCTTGTATAACAGTCATGGATTAGTGGTAAGTCATGAAAGAAATGAAAATGGGGAGACAGAAAAGTGGTGAAAAAGGGGTCACAAAGAGGGTAAGACAGTAAGGAAACAAGCTTGGGTTTTGCAGGAGGGATGTAGGTAAGGCCCATAGCTGCCCATTTCTTCATCAGCAACAGCTGTGCATATGTTTGTAATTTGGTATGACATTTGATACCTTCCACCCCTGAGAGAGGTGTAAAGACAACAATAATACTTGTTGTACAGCCAATTGTAATTGATGGTTTCCATGTCCGGCAGACATATGTGCGGAATGGGCAGCTATGTATGGGGCGTAATTTTTTTGTGGGTACAGTGTGCCCTTTTTTTTTTTTTTTCAGGTGAGAGTGGTATGTCAGGTGAAGGAAGTCGGTATAGCTGGGGAGGTAGGTTGGGTAGGTCAACAGACAAGACAAACAAGACGCATACAGGGGTGTATGACACGTGTGGGGGGGGGTTACACAATTGATGGGGACGGAGGTTTGGATATCCAGAGCCCATGAGCCCACAGATGGCAACAGTGGAACTGATATCCCCACCCATGGGCAGTTGCCACTGTTCCTTCACTGCCCAGGACAGGGCTGTGCTGGGGGCTGTGTAGGCCGGGCAACAGGCATGCCCGTAAGTTGTGCCACCTGTGCCTCAAGCTGGCGTAGGGGCCCAAGAACAGAGTCCTGGATCTCCCTACGCACCACAGTCCGGACGCTACGGAGGGTGAGTGGTGGTTCTCCTCCAGCCACGCTTGCAGAGGGGGGACGGGCCCCATCCCCTGCAGCGCTTCCACCTGCAGGTGGCACAGGGCCACCGGAGGAGGGTCCAGACTGGGCACTAGTGCCAGGTGCGCTCGCCAGCTGAGGTGGGAGAGGTAGGTCCGCTGGAACCCGCCTTCCCTGTCGTCCTATGTTTTGCATTATGTCATGACAGTTTGGGTTAGTAACATACAATACCATTTGCAATTAGTTGTAACATCATGCAATAGTATTCCCATTAACTAAACACCCAGATATTCACACCATTGAACAGCGAGCTTAACACATGCATAATTTGAACAGCAATACACAGTCCAACAACATGCAGGGTTGATTGATGGCAACAGGCCATCAGGTTTGGATGTATGAACAGGGCAGATGCATCAACGGACATGCAAATATTTATGACCCAACAGGACAAATGTCCAGGGGTGTTAATTGTGATTGCACATACCAATTTCACGTGGAATGGATTATATGTGGTTATAGGGTGGGGTGAAGAAAATATTATTAACACCTTCAAATACCAATACATATGCTGTACATTTCTAATAGCTACAGATATATACACACTACTGTTCTTACTACAGTTTCCTATATGATAACTACTTCAATTTGGTGATAGGACTGTTACTGCTACATCAATATACATTTTATTGTTATTCATACACATTCATATCTGGCTTTGTTCAGCTACATCATCCTGCTACATTTGCTTTATATAACTATAGACAACTGTGGATGTTTGATATTTCAGACAATCATACTATCTGCATATTGCAGACTGAGAGCAACATATCCAGATTTTGGGATATACATTCCAGCTGCAGCAACACTTTGGACACATTTCGCAGTTTGGTTCAACTTGTCACATTCATTTCCTTCTGTACTGACTGCAGTATACTTTATTCAGGGGTTATTACTACTTTATTGGTGGATTCATAACTCTTTCTCACACTCTCTCACTTGTTTTCATTTTACTATTCAGGATGGTACTTACTTCTAGGCTTTATTGACATGTTTCACCTGTAGTTATTACAATCCCTTCCAGCAGTCTCACTTCTGTCATGTTTCAGTATTTCAACAGGGATATATTTCACACATGTGATTTGCTCATTTTCTGCAGCTGTACTTTTTAGCCTGCTGCAGGTTGTGTACTATTATATTACAGGTGGGGCATCTTTATTTCAGACATTTTCATTTTTCTGTTTGGATTACAGACTGCAACACACTTTTCTAATCAAGCAATACTTGCAAACACTTTTACACTGTTACTTGCACATTTTATTACTTAGTGACTACACTGCACTCTTTTGCTAACTGTCATACTTTGATATTTCTTTACAGTTACTGGGAGTGGATTACTGACCTGCCTGGTGGCGCAACCGCACCAGCCTATCGCCATAGGCTCTGCGGTTCGCAGAACGGACACCTTCAGCTGTAATATAAATGAAGTAATATTGGAATACACATCTCCATAATATCAGCTAATTTAATTTCTTACATACATAATTAAATGTAACTTACTCAGTAGTGGGGCGTTGGGCATTTGCCGGGCCTCCTGGATCCAAAGGTTCAATTGGTCCTGCTTGCGTCTCTTCAGGTCCGCATGGTGGTGACAGACCTGCTCACCAGTCCTTGGAATCCCTGTGGCACTGGTGAGATCATGAGCCAACTGGTCCCACGCCTCAGCCCTATATGCTCCCCACAGGACCTGGCCCTGCATGAGTTGGGCCTCATGATTGTGGACTAGGAGCCAGACCATGTATCTGGACTCCTCAATGCCCCACCTCTGTGCTCGAAAGCAACTACCCTCACCTACACCTGACATTCTGGCTGCAAGTCAGTTCTACAATTGTTTATGCTGTGTATTCCCGCCCATGGGGCTTATATATGCCGTTTTTCCTGCACGTATCTGTGATTGGCCATTTTGGAATTGTATCCACTTCACAAAACCTGCTTTGTCATGCTCCACTTTCTATTCATTCCTATATATTTGCTATTACTGCATTTCTCAGTACAGCTGTCGTGGCTTAGTGGTTCAGTACCTTGATTATGGTGCATGGTATCCTGGGTTCGAACCTGGCCACTGCTTTTTATATTTTATGACTGTCTAGACAAGCTAGGGGGTGTGTCTGTGTAAAGGCAGTTTTGTTACAGCTTGCTCAACGTTGCCCGCCAGTTAGCTCGTTAGTGCGGTGCGCAGCTCCGTGCAAACGGGGTGCGCTGGTTTACGCGTCATTTGGCTGTCAGCACACATATTACGCTCAGCTCAGCTAGGGTCACACAGTTTTAGTGTGTTAAACCACTGCTCAGCTACGGGCACTCATTTTGCACCTTTTAAACCACTGCTCAGCTATGGGCACTCATTTTGCACCTGTTAAACCACTGCTCAGCTACGGGCACTCATTTTGCATCTGTTAAACCACTGCTCAGCTACGGGCAGATGCACTCACCTTGTTAAACTGTAGCTCAGCTATAGGCACATCTGGCATTTTCTATTGTTTTGTTACCTCACATTTCTTCAAATTAAATGGACTATTTCATTACATTTTATATAAATTGTGATTTTATATGTGTACATATTTGTCAGGGACTTGTTTCGTGCTTATTTTACTAAAAATAAAATTGATGTTGTGGGGGCTCTTCAGCCAACGTCTTTACCGCTACGCTATTGCTTCTTGGCTTACTTTGCATATTTAGTTCTTATATGCTTTCCCACTGACTGCTAACTGTGGCTGCACTACGGGCACGCCCGCGCAAATGAGCGCACTCACGGGCAAACATCTTTACAATTTAAAAAAATTATAAGATGTTCATTTGTACATTTTATGTTCGTAGTCTGTGGGGGCATGTGTTGTGTTGTGTTTATTCACATTTCCATGGACTCTGTCATGGGTGTTTACTTTGGGCACTTTTACTCTTCTGGGGGCGTATCCGCTTGCAGGGCTCGGTCTACGGACATGCCCCCTACTGTCTTACATGGACCGTGTTAGCCTTAGGTGTGATTCAGCATGCTCTCTTGAATATGCAGAGCATGCTGACATCACTCCGTTTAACTGCAGCCTCCGTGTAAGAGTTATAACTCTTACACGGAGGCTTCGTGAATCCTACCCCTTGATTATATTTCTTATTTTTACACAATCTCCTATCAGTACTACATTAATTTCCATTATTTTAGCTACATCATGTTTATATTTTTATATGTCCTCAATAAATCATTGCCAACTGAATATCCTGTGTCCCATTAGAAAACATTGTACTGCCAGCTCACTACTTTTGTAATAATTACTGTCTTCCGCTCTACATCTGCATTCAGCTGTAGCTGTCTTTTGAATGGATTCCGTTCTTCTTCTATTATTTTGTTCTGGGTCAGCCTTTGTATATCTGCCAATGTGCTTTGCGACCTTTGCAAATCACTGCGATTCCTCTTTTGTCCATAGCTTTTTTATTCTCGTGGCCTTAATCTATTTGTTGCCTTAATCGCATCCAAGAATGATTCCACTAGCTTGTCTCTGTTCCCATTTTCAAGCACTGCTTCCCCTATTATTCTCTCTTATTCCTTCCTTGATGTTTCTTCTCTTCATTTGTAGTTTGTCTAATTCCAGCTCATGCCTACTGTTTCATAAATGTTATGCCTTGGGCTCATTTCATTGTTACTTCATTTGATATGTAGATCTATTTTATTTCTGTCTCTCCCACCTGATCCAGTAACTCCTTAGTTCCAAGAACCCTGACAGGTCTATTGTTTTACTGTAGACAATTCCCATACAATATAAGCTCTTAATATCTACCCATCCCTCTCTGCTCTTATTCATGTGATCCTCTGCCACTTTCTGATTACATTCATATCACCCAAACAATCTAGGTTTTTCTGGTTTCACCATTATGTTGAAATACCCTCCTACCAGTCAGTTTTATACCTTCACACTTTATTTGGCTGCCATTTCTGAAAATTAATATAGAATTCCCTTTGTCCTCATTGGGTGCTCACTGTCACCCCCACAATCCTTTCTTGCCATAGATATATCTCATCTTACCAATTTGCTCTACTTCTTTACTGTCATTTTAAGCCTGTTCTGAATAGGACTACCACTCACTGGTTTTATGGCCAAACAATTCCATGGGATACTGCTTACTAAATATGACGCTTCTCTCTCTAATCCTAAGTTTCACTTCCCGTAACAAGATAACATGCCCGTTATAGCTTTCCAGAGTTCCATGCAGCTTCTTCCACTTTGTCAGGTGTGTACATCCCCCTTTATTTAAAATCACCAGTCTAATCCTGCAACATATTGCGTGCAATTCTGCCTGTTTACCCCACAAGAATCAGTTGCAGTTACCCCCCATTGTTCGGTATTTGACTATGTTCAGTACTTCCATCAGTCTCCAGAGTTTATTGAATCTATTGTCATAGAATGTTGACCTGCCCCAATGGTGACAGAGCCTTTCTCCTAGTTTCCACATATTTCTTCCATTTCTTTTCTCAGTGCCTTTATTTCCTTCTTTCCCCCCATACTGGTCTTGGAGGGTCACTGTATATTCTGCCCATGACCATATGCCTTCCTCTGCTTACCTTTGTATCTCTTTACTACTTCCCGTTACTCAGGCTTCTGTGTGCTGTGCCATTTTCCTTCTGTTGTTTCTACACTGCCCCTGCATCCCTTTGTTTTCATACTGCTACATAAACCCATGGTGATGGCAATCCTCTGCTTGTTTTGCTGCTGATTTTACATTCATTTACTTTTCTCTTGTTGTTAAAGCCTTTCTTTAGTTCATACTATTAGAACTGAGAGAAACTCATAGAAAATCAGCTGCTCATATCCTCTTATTCTGTGAAAAGCATTCAGTCACTCACATCATCCTTTGCTCATACAGCTGTGGGGTCTGGAAAACGTACTTATTAAACCACTGTTGCTAAGCGATAATTACTTATCATTTGACTTTTAAAACAGAAATCACATTTACTTTCAGATTTCAGTCTGTGTTCATTTCCATTTTGTATAGTAACCATCCTCTTATTTTTTTCCTCCTATCTTGTTTTTTTAAAATGTGCTTTCCTGTTTCAGCATGTCCTGTTTCATTCTGAACAGACTCTGCAGTCTCTCAGCACCCCTACAGAATTTGTCAATGTTAGCAAAGTCAACTGAAAAATAGATCTACCCATGCCATGGTTCTAGCCTAGTCTCGTTCTCGGCTTCTGTTTCACTCATTTGTCTGATGTATTGTTATATTTGTCTTGGTAGTATAAATCACACCCTACACAAGTTTGTGCACAAGTCTTTCAAGCTGCTTATTTATGACTGATGCAGCCTGGCTTGATTTAATCAATTCCACATGTTCAGCAACAGAGCTAAATTTTTTAAACAAAAAGAATCACATTTTCTCTTTTTGTGGGGCTTTTCCCAAATGTGTAAGTCTAGCCCGACATATCTCTTTTATCTTCTATCTCCATATTTTCCAAGCATTACTTACTTGGAAATGCATTTCTTAAAAGCTTTTTTCGGGGATACATTTAGAGCCCCCAAGTTACCCAAGTTAAGTGATCATGTCATTCAGGCTTAATCCACCAGTCAGTGTGTACACGTTTGTCTACACAATTATTAAACCATATTTAAGCATTATAGTAGCTTCAACAAAACGACAAGCATAATGAAAAAAAATGCATGTAGGAGTATATGTGCAAATGCTACATTTAAGCTGTTTCAGGGCCCAAATTCATATCCTAATGTTTAATTAAATTTATGCTAAAAAGATAATTAGTTCCATATCATGGGAAGTCTCAGTATCTACATAACCCTTTCATTCATAATACTGATTTTAATTAAAAACTTTCTCTATGTGTAATGCTTCATTTCACAGTCTACGCATATTTTTACCAAATATATTTATCTTATGCAGTATTATACTCATGAACTATAAAATAAATGCTTCTCATAAGGCTTTAAACACTAAACACAGTTCTTTTTTTATTTATTTATTTTACATTTGTTGACTGGGCTAGTCCAGCTGGATAATTTCCATTTTCAGTGGAGGCCCGGGGAGAAAAGCTCCACAATTAAAACAAGGTTAAACATTTAAGCAACAATGCATACATTTTAGTGTAGTAGAAAATACAGCGAAAAAAAAAACAGGTAAAAAACAAATAGCCTAAGCTATATATTCATATTATTTTTTTTTTTTTTTAGAACAGTACAGTAATTTAGTCATTTGAAATAGCAGGGAAAGATAGTGATTTTTACGTAGGGAGGTATGGCTGAAGAGCGAAGAAGTCATTTAGTCTGGATTGGTACAGGAGCAGAGCCAGAAGTTGTTAAGATGTAATAGAAGTTGTTTTTTTGAAAAGTTGAAAGGAGTCTAGTGAGGTAATGTGTGGGGAGGTTATTCCATATTTTCCCTATGGAGTTTGAAAATAGACAGTTACCTGCTGAATTTGTAATTCTAGTTGTGGTGACTTGTATCTTTTCGCAGATCAACTGTTTCAAGTTTTTGTAGGGAGTAAGGAGGTTACTGAGAGCTGGTGTTTTTGTTGGTTGATAAAGAATGTTATGTGTAATTAAGAGTTGTTGATAGATAAGCTTGTTAGGTAGTTCTAACCATTGTAATTGTTTTAAGTTATTACAGTGGTGAGTTCTGTACTGGGATGCTGTGGCAAAACGGGCTATATTATGATAGGATGTAGTTAGTTTTTTCAGGTTACCTTTAGAGAGATTGGTGTAAATAGAGGAAGCATACAGTAGGGTGGAGATAAGATGTGATTGAGCTAAGGTGGTCCATGCTTCTGGAGTAAGGAAGGGTTTTATTCTGTACAGTGAACCTATCTTTTTATTTACTGCTTTTATAGTGTTACCTAAATTACATTATTTATTTATTTACATTTGTTTACCAGGTAATAGGTTAATAGGTTCATAGGTAGGTACTAGGCTATTGGCCCTAGGGCCTATATAAGCCTAGCCAAAAATGTATCCTGGCTTTCGCCATCCAAGAAAATTATTTTCCTATGCCCCTGTCAAGCAGAGCCACAGAAGTGATCACTGGGGTGAATTTCCTATTTCCCCATCCAATCATCAAGATTTTTCTTGAAGAGTGCTAATGAGGAGCTCAGTTTGACATAGATAAGTAGTCTGTTCCAGGGTATGGGAAGTCTCTGGGACAGGAATCTATCCCTACAGCATATTCTGTTTATTGTGGTGACAAGGTTTAGGTCCCTAGAGCGTGTAGCTCGGAGGGATTGGGATTTCTTTAAGTGGAGCATGTCCAGCAGCTCTGAGTTTGACATAGCTTTGTATGTTAGGCAGAGATTGCCTCTGAGTAGGCGATATGCGATGGAGTAAAGCTGGAGTTTTTTGAGACAGTCTGCGTAGGGCATCTGTTTGAGGCCAGTAATCCTCTTTGTGAGGTATTTCTGTGGCCTTTCCAGTTGTTGTAGATGTCTTGTGAGGTACATACCAAAAGGTGCGTTATACTCTATAATGGGTCTAATGAGTGATGAGTAGAGGGGAACAATGACCTCTTTTTTTCTGGATGAGAAACCTTTTGTGATGAGGTGAGCCACGTAGAAGGATTTCCTGACCACTGTGGCGATGTGATTATCAAAGAAGAGCCAACTGTCCACCTGTGTCCCAAGGTCTCATCATATTTTCAGCATTAAGTAGACTACAAGCTATGTGGTAGTTCATGGGTACAAAGTTTTTACCAAAGGGGATGACAATACACTTTTTGGCATTGAGGTTCAAGCCATGGCTTTAACACTAGGCATCTGTCTCAGTGAGGCCATTTTGTAGTATGTCCACATCGGAGTTTTGATTATGGTTCCTAGTTTGCAGTCATCTGCAAACTTCGTTAGCCAAAGACCTTCTGTGTTAGCCTGTACTTCAGAGAAGTAAATACCAAACAGGAAAGGACCCAGGACTGAACCCTGTGGTACTCCACCTGTCACTGGTCTGAAGTCGGATTTGGAGTCTGCTACTTTCTCAGTGTGGGTTCTGTCCATGAGCCATTTGGCAACCCATCTTGTGACTTAGGGATATATATCTAGTTTAGTGAGCTTATTTATAATTCCAGAGTGGGGGATAGTGTCAAAAGCCTTGGTGAGATCTAGATAAGCTGTATGAACCACCTTACCCTCATCTATGGCTTTGGTGACTGCTTCAAAAAAGTCAATCAGGTTTAGGAGACATGATCTGCCTTTTACAAATCCGAACTGGGTAGGGTCCAGAGTTTGGAGATTACCAATGTCTTTGTTTATGAGTTCCATGATGATACATTCCATGGCCTTGCAGACCAGGCTCGTCAGGCTAATGGGCTGTAGTTCCTGGGGTCTGTCGTGGCTCCCCCTTTATGGAGTGGGATAATCGTCGTGGTGCACCATTCAGTGGGCACAAAGCCTGAGGTGAGGCTATGATTGAACATGGTACTTAGGTAGGGTGCCAGTTTATTCTGTAGTTCATGAAGAATGCAGCCTGGGATATTGTCAAGTCCCATGGATGCTGTGTTCTTGGCTTTGGAAAGTGTGTTTTTTACCTGTGCAGCTGTGATTACAGGAACTTTGCATTCTTCCATTATAGAGATGGGCCCTCTAGGGGGTGAGAGGGGGGTAAAGTTAGCACTGAACCTATCTGTCAGGATGTTGGCAATATCAGTTGGTTCTGTATATTTAGTGCCATTGTGCTGTAACTCAGAGCAGATCTGATTGTTGCCACTGAGATTCTTGACATAGCTATAGAATGCTTTGTGGTTGTCTTTAGAGTCAGTGGCAATTTTGTTTTCGTAACTAGCTTTAGAGGATTTTATGAGGGATCTCAGCATCTTACTGAGGTTGACCAGGGAGTTCCTCCAGTCATGGGATTTTACTCTTATTTGCAACAGTTTCTTTCTTCTGTTGTAGAGTTTGTTTATGGCAGAGGACCACCAGATTGGCTTCCTTTTTTTGGAGGATAGCATCTTGGTTCTATTAGGGATAGCATGATCCATGCACTCATCTAAGTGCTTATAAAGTGCATTTGTGTAGGAAGGATTCAGCAGTCGTACCTCTATTGTCCGTCTGCATGGATGTCATGTAGTTTGCCACTTCTGTCTTAAGAAGTGTGAAGTTGGCTTTGGAGAAGATTTTTACGGTGGTTTCCCTAATTGGGGGTGGGGGCGAGATGTGGATGTCTAGGGTGATTAGCTTGTGGTCGGATCTGACCAACGAGGAATTGACCTCTGGTGTGGAACACCGGTTGCCCATGTTGGTAATGACCAGGTCTAGGATATTGCTGCCCCTGCTGGGGTTGTGAATAAGTTGATCCAAGGCGTTGGAATTTATGAATTCCAGAAAAAGCTGAGCAAAAGAGTTGGTACATGAGTAGTTTTCCCAGTTAATGGTGGGGTAGTTGAAATCGCCCATTATTAGGGTGTTGGGTTGTACCCTAATATTTTCCAGTGTATCAAGAAATGAGGAGTGGGAATCCTGAGGCATGGTGGGGGTTCTGTAGCAAGCTACAATTTGGACTGTGGTCTTGCCCAGAGTTAGTTGCACTTGGATAATCTCAGATGCATTATGCTGTGCAACTAGCCTGGATGTGTGGATATTCTTAATGAATATGGACACGTCTCCACCTTTAGTGCTTCGTTCCGGGTTAGGTGGCCAAAAGGTGTGGTATGAATGATAGCCTGGTAATGCAGGGGTGCTCTCCGGAGCTCTGAACCAGGTCTCTGTCACTGCACAGATGTCGATGTTCTCCATTTTAAGGAGTGTCTCGAATGAGTGCATTTTGAGGTTTAGACTTCTAGCATTGAGTAGCATTACCCTCAGATTTTGGTTGCTTGTACCTGTTAAGGTGGTGAATTTGTCATTTGAACCTTGCCTAAAAAAGGCACTATAGGGGTGGCAAGAGCCTTAGCCAGTAGCCGGAATCCCAAGGGTGACAGGCACAGGCTATCTCTGGCAAAGCATTGTGGTCTGTCGATCATGTCGTCCCAGGCAGACAAATACTGGATCACCTTAGAATGACACCAGAAGCATAGCCAATTGTTGAAGTCAATAATTTTGTCCTTGTACTGTGGTATCATTCTGGGTGATGGCAGGATGCTACTCAGGGCTAGGGTCATACCTGCTTGGGCTACAAGATCAGAGAGCTCCTCCATGTCTCTTTTCATGTAGTCCAGGGAGGTACGCCTCAGGTCTATCACACCAACACGGACAATGACAGTGTCATATTTGTACTTATTGTGGAATGACCTGAATGCATGCGTTATGTGGCAGATCCTGGCACCTGACAGGCAGCTGACAGTAACTTTCTCCTTGTTTAGCCTGGTGAGTGGAACATCAGTGTGCCTGACTATAGAGTCACCTATGACTAGCGTGTTGGGTACGTTGTTATGCCTTATAGGCTGTGGTTGAGTGGCACACTGAGTTTGTGGGCTATGTGTCATTTGGGTTGTGTTGAGGGGTGGAGTTTACTTTTGTTTCTGCTTTGGAGGTCCCTGATGCTTTGGCAGGTTTTTATTGAGAGCCTCAGTGAATGTAGGTGTGTGTTTTTTGTTTCTATGTGTGTGTTTTGGTGGTGTAGGTTTTGAGGGACTATGTGGTGAGTGTGGTGTGGTGCAAGTGTTTACCTTCTCCTCTTGACTGTCTTGTCCAGTCTTGGGTGAAGAGAGCTTTGCTTCCAGTTTGCTATATAAGTGCATCTCTCACAGGTTGTAGTGTTGGGTGGTAGGAGGAGAGGGTTGTCTGTGTACATGAGACAATTGCTGCATTGCCCCAAGATGCCCAAATTCATCAGGTAGACAGGAGAAATCCACGGGAGCTGACCCTTAGACATGTCTGGAAAAGTGCTTATTTATTAAATACTAAAACCTGCTTTCCTCTAGGCAAGTGAGGAAAGTTGAGTGCTGTAGTAATTTGCAGCTTATTTAGTGCTTACAACGAGTTCTGAACAAGTGCTGAGTTCAAAGAAACAGATTTGAGTGCTGAAACTAGAAAACTGGCTAGTTCTAAGAAACAAAATTAAGCTAGAATGCTTCCCTCCAACACAGAAAGGCTTGGAGGCTCAGAAGCCTGCAAACAGTCTAGACAACTTACAGGAAAGGCAGGAAACAAGCTTACATTTTTTTTTTCTTTCCCAGATGCTCTCTTTGTACACAGAAGGAGTGCCTGAAATCAGAATATGATCACACTGCACTCAGTTGAGTGAGCAAATGAGATGGGCCCAGAAAGAGTATCCAAACACAAATTTACAAGAGGGGTGGGCAGTTTCAAAGCCACCAAGATTAACACCAAAACAAAAACAGGAAGGGTGGGTATGGAACTGACTGAAAAAACAGAGTCAAAACTTCCAGTTCAGTTAATATTCAATGCAACACAAATAAATCAATTAAAATGCTGTATTATTTGAAAAAAGTGCAGCTAAAAGATACTTAAATTCTCTTATATGTCCAGTTGAATACAGCTAGATCTTAGCCGGCCAAAGCTGAGGTTTTTAGCAGAAAATTTTCCAAAATGTACCACTTAAATAGGCAGTGACAGGATATCAATGAATGAGACTAGCCCCGCCTGCAATTACTAACAGGCAATAAAAGTCTAGCAAGCACTAACTGAAAAAACAGTCAAAACTTCCAGTTCAGTTAATATTCAATGCCACACAAATAAATCAATTAAAATGCTGTATTATTTGAAAAAAGTTCAGATAAAAGGTACTTAAATTCTCTTATACGTCCAGTTGAATACAGCTAGATCTTAGCCAGCCAAAGCTAAGGTTTTAAGCAGAAAATATGCCAAAATGTACCACTTAAATAGGCAGTGACAGGATATCAATGAATGAGACTACCCCCACCTGCAATTACTAATAGGCAATAATAATCTAGCAAGCACTAACTGAAATAACAGAGTCAAAACTTCTAGTTCAGTTAATATTCAATGCAACAGCAAATAAATCAATTAAAATGCTGTATTATTTGAAAAAAGTGCAGATAAAAGGTACTTAAATTCTCTTATACATCCAGTTGAATACAGCTAGATCTTAGCCGGCCAAAGCTGAGGTTCCACTGGACAAGATATCCTTTTTCAGTGGAGACCCAGGGAGAAAACCTCCAATGATCATAGTATACAATAGCATAAACTGGTTCAGGTATACAAAGAGATCCAGGTATTATATGATAAGAAAGACAGTAAAAAAAATGTAAAAAACATAGTACATATATGGAAAGACAATAGTGAAAAGCATGCACTAAATATGATATCAACATTTAACTTAGTATGAAAAACTTTTTTTTTTTTTGGTACAGAGGGACCAACAACACAAGATATAGGAAACTATGGTTGAAGTAAGTAGAGAAATGAGGGTGGGGAAAGGTTAGTCTGGAGCAGAGCATGGGCATAACCAGTGTGTTATGAGATATTGTTCTAGTTCCTGCTTAAAGTAACTTGTATGATCAATAGACAGGATTGGCTGAGGGAGTGAGTTCCAGACTTTAGCAATCTTGTGAAAGTATAAGAAGTCTCCATAAGAGTTAAGTGATTTATTTATTTTAAGTAGGAATTTGTCCGCTTTTCTAAGGGAGTTACGATTCCTGTAGGACTGGACTACATTAGTTAGCTCTGGGCAGTGCTCAGGTTTATACATCACTTTGTGGGCGATCAATAATTGTTTAGTGTAAGTATATTTGGGAGTTCTAACCATTCTAGTTGTTTGAGAGTAGTAAAATGATGTTTTTTTTGCGGTAGGTTGGTTGCAAATTTGGCTATCTTGTTGTAGCAGGATTCAAGTTTATTTAGTTCAGTTTTACGGAGGTTTGTGAATATCTGAGAACAGTAGAGAAGTGAGGATAATAAGTGGGTTCTTGCAGTAGCCAGTCTAGCATGGTCTGAGAGATTGGGTTTAGCTCTGTAGAGTGTGCCAAGGTTAATATGGACTTTTTTAATAGTTTGAGCTATATGTTTATCAAATTTTAGTGCATTGTCTATGGTAACCCCGAGGAGTTTAGTGTGTTTAACTGGTTCGATTTTAATGCCATTTGAAGAGAAAATAGAGAGGGATTGGCACTTGGTTAGTGAGGAAGGATTTGAAAAGACCATAAGCTTAGACTTATTAGAATTTGGTATTAATTGATGGGCTGCTAGGTATTTTTCAATATTAGTAAGGGCAGTCTGGGTCTTTTTTAGAAGTGTCACAACTGTGGGTACTGAGCAGATGATTGAGGAGTCATCTGCATATTGAATGATGCTAGCTGGACTAGCAGCTGTTGTCAAGTCATTGGTAAAGATTGTAAACAGTAATGGTCCTAGGATTGGGGGACCCCTACACAGATGGGAAGGTGGGAGGATAGTCTATTGTCCCATAGGGTAGCTTGCTGCCTGTGTGAGAGGTAGCTATGGAACCAATATAGGGTCCCATGACAAAGGCTGTAATTGGCAAGTTTGTTTAAGAGGATTTGATGTGATACTGTGTCAAAGGCCTTTGACTTATCAAGAAATGTAGCAGAGACAAGTTGGTTGTTATTTTTTAAGTGGTTTATAGAGTTGGTAAAGCTAATGAATGCTGTACTAGTACTGTGTTTTGGTCTAAAACCATGTTGTGTAAAAGAAAGGAGGTTGTTATTTTGGAAGTGGTCAATTATTTGTTTATGTATGGACTTTTCTAAGATTTTTGCTACGGGTGAAAGTATGGCTTCTTCTACTTCTTCTTCTTCTTTCAGCTTTTCCTGGTTAGGGGTTGCCACAGCGGATCACCTGTCCGCTCATGATTGGCAGTGGAGTTTTACAGTGTCGAGTTGCCAGCCCAGCACCCAACCTTCCACGGAAGGCACACACATGCATGCATTTACACCTAGGGCCAATTTAGAGTGTCCAATCCACCTACAGCATGTCTTTGGGATGTGGGAGGAAACCGGAGCACCTGGAGGAAACCCACGCAACCACAGGGAGGACATGCAGACGCCGCACAGAAGGCATCCCAGCCGAGAATCAAACTGGAGAACCTCTTGCTGTGAGGTGGCAATGCTAACCGCTGCACCACCGTGGCCGCCTGGGTGAAAGTATGGCTATGGGTCTGTAATTAAATATATCTTTGGAGCGGCCTCCTTTATGTAGTGGAATGACATGGGATATCTTCCATAAAGTAGGTACATATTGTTTGGTAACCGAGCGGTTAATTAGGATTGATATGGGGCATGAAATAGATGGGGCAGCTAATTTCAAAAACTCACCTGGTAATTGGTCAGCTGCGAGGGTACATGGCTTTACTTTAGATAGTAAGTGTTGTATGTAGCTTGTTTGAATGGGTTGAAGTTCAAATTGGGTTTCTGGTGGGCCAGATAGAGTGGGTACAGATATGGGTGGGGAAGAAGTGTTTTGTAGCAGGGAGGTTATTGATTTAATAACGTGGGAGTTGAATTGAGATTCAATAGGTTCTGTGGTATTGTTGGTAGTTGGAACTGGGGTAGTGGGTTTACCTGGTTTTAGTAGGTAGTTAACTGACTGCCACAATTTTTGTGGATTTGTTGCATATCTTATAAAGACATAGCTCATCTAAGTTCATGTGGAAGTGCACACAGCTGTAATATGCACATTGTGTAATACTACCACAATCCTATTAGCTGTATCAGCTGGGTGGGATTAAAACAAAACATTTACTCAATTTGTTATGTAATTACATAAATGGAAATTTGTATCTATGCACTTTCAGCTGAAAAAAATCAGTGTTTACTGAGATTCTCACAAAAACTGATTTCAGTATTGCATAATAACTCCAAACTGTCAGTGTCAAGAGAGTAATATCAAGTTTATTCCGAAAAACAGAGCCAAAATTATTGTTGATAATTACTTTTGTGACTTGTTCTTTATCAAAATATACTAGCTCATCAATGAATATCTGACATCAAACTCTGTGCCAGCAAAAACATGTCCGTGTTTAAAATAACTAATTTGTAAGCCATTATGCAGTATGCACAAATAACAACATAAGGCCAGAGATGAGAAAAGGTGTGTCACTAAACAATATAGTTTTCCATTATCTTCATATTTAAAAATGTATGTATTACTCTTACAATATATATAGTAAACAAATAACTTACTAATAGGTCATGAGAATAAAGTCTCAGGTACATCAAAAGAAACTCGTTAAACATAAAAGCATATATATGAAAGATATATTGCTAAAGCCGTGTAGTTCTTCATTGCTGAGAAAGACACCCTACATAATTTACTGTGACATTTCTTATAAACATACACTGAAAATTGTGTGTGTGTGTGTGTGTGTGTGTGTGTGTGTGTGTATGTGTGTGTGTGTGTGTGTGTGTGTGTGTGTGTGTGTGTGTGTGTGTGTGTGTGTGTGTCTCTCTCTCTCTCATGGTTATATGGGCTATATGTAAGCTGATCTAATAGACATCGGTTTGACTCACAAACTCTCCAATAAAAACTCATCAGCCTCAAAAGTTCAACAGCTTACTACACAACCTGCAGGATATAATCCTGGAGCATGTAAACTGAAAAGAAAAACAGCTGTTTTGCAGGGGGTTGTCATTTCACCCCCTACACCACCCAGTACTTACTTGTACCAATGCACAGTAGTAGGGAAAGGACATAAACTCTTTACTACTGTAACAAAAAATTGCATTGATGCACCAATTAACTGTATAGCACTCACCGGTAATCTATACAGCAGTTACTAACAACATGTAAACTCGATCAGTATGAAGGACCCACTGCAATACCTACAGTTTCCAAGGCTAAACCTGCTTCTCACTCTTTTCTTGCAAATCCTCTGTTTCTGCTTTTCTGCTAACAAAATATATACCATGTCATAGGGTAAAGTCTGTACATAGTATCTCTGTTTGTGTTCTACCGTTACTCATTTTAATAAGTTCTGGCATAATACTTTTTTGGAGATTGCAGCAGAACATTCTGCCAACTCCATAGTTTATTTATGTACTCAGAATGATGCTGTCTTTTTCCAATGATTTTATTTATTTTTGAACTTACTTGAGTGATTATTGGAGTAATATACTTAATACTGAGGCTTGTTACAATTAGTAGTACTACTTTATTCTTTTTTATTAGAGAAGGATTGTTAAAATGACAGAAGTTGAATTGTGTTGGGGGCTGAGATTCATTTAAAATCACTCTCTCTGCTGCAATACCAAACTCAGCATTGTAGACTCACAAACAGCAATGCTAGTGAACACACAAGTTTTAAGTACTCTATCTTCTTCTTCTTCTTTTGTCATTTCCCGGTTAGGGGTCGCCACAGTAGATCAGCTTATCTGCTCATATGTCTTCACAAAATCATGTAAGGGTGTAGCTCAATCACTTAGCCCAATAGTCTGTACCTCTGTGAAAATAATAAAAACATGAACAGATGAGTGCCTGGTACACAGGTGAAAGTCAGGTTTGTGAAACTAGAGACTTTTCTGCACCAACACTACTCTGTGGGTGTACAGGTTTAGCAGTATCCATCTCCTTTACTTTGAGTATTAACGATACACTAAAATGTCCTCACTGGATTCGCAGCTGAACCCTTAAGTGAGCTGGAGGGAAACTGAATGATGTTCATGACTATTCTGGCTGGGTGCCCCAAAAAATTTGAATGCCAGTTTTTGAAAATACTCATCTTACAGCATTCCTAATCTCTCACCCAAATAATTTTAATGACTTTAATGGAAATTAAAAGCTGTTCATGACTGCAATGGAGAGGAAGCTGATGCCTAAAAGTTTAAATGCTTCAATAATTAATAAATTCCCTGGTTAGAGCCTTTTTGCCTTTTCAGATGGATCCCATCATTGAGATGAAATGTAACCGAACATCATTCTCAATGAGTGGAGGTACTACCAGAATGCTGAATGAGACAGCACTATGAACTCTCCTACGTCCACCACATGTGCACAATGATGTACATTTGAACATGTGTGCCAATAACATGATGTTAGTACCTTCAGTTACGGGACCTTTATGCCCAGCCAGACATTCCCGAACAACAAAATGTAAATAAAGAAATGGATAAATACAAGTCTTCTTGAAAGCCAAACATTGCGCTGTATTTTCACATCCAAAGACCATCAAAACATGTTTTGGTTATTGCGATTTGGATGCACTTCTATAACAAATTCATGAAATTATTTCTGCTGTATAGTTAATCAGGGTAAATAACTGCATTCATGATGAAACAAAATCAATTGTAGCACTACACTACAAGAACCATAAGTAGCTCATTGACACGTCTGTGAGCGATTGCTCAGTTTATATATACATATATATATATATATATATATATACACATACATATAAGCTGGGGGTATGGGGTGCAGCCTCCCTAATGGTGGATGCAGGGTGACTTGACCCCCTGCAAATGCAATGTTTTATTTGATTTTTTTTTTTTTTTTTTTTAGTTTTAAATTTTGCATGTGCCAAGGATGTTTTGTGACTGCAAGTGTACTGGGATGTCAATTATGGTGTTTTCAATGCTTTAACATTAATGTTTTTTTTTTGCCTGTCAATGTTAGGTGTATTTGATCATTACTATTAAATGGTATACACAACATCAGAATGTGTCAGTTTTATAAACGAAGATTTATGAAATGAGAAAGCAAATCATGAATAACATGCTTATGCAAATGAAAAAGTTGTATGAGTTGCAAAATGTTAGGAATGTTTAAGTGGGTGAATGCAAACAACAAAATTCAAGAGGGCAATAGTTTTCCAGGAAATGTGAATAAAAAAGTGAGGTAGTACCATAATAGAAGTAGGATATCACTGGATAAGTTTAAAAGAGCACATGTTTTAAAGTCACTGATATAAAGTGAAATAAAAGAGATAAAAAGATCTCAAGCCTGTAAAAATAATTGCACCAAAAACTAGAAATATTCAAGAAAATGAAAAACAGACAAGCAGAGCAACTTGTCAAGTGAGATATGCATTTGGTTATTTATGATTTAAAGCTTGCTTGTCTAGCAGAATTCAGATAAATTTAATGTTTCAATCAGCAATCATCTGTCATTGATATTTTTTTTCTGTAATTCAATGTGTTCTGAAGAACTCAGCAAAATATTGTCATAACACATTCAGACATATTACACATTGGAAATGATATTACCCATGCAAAGTTACCATGGTTTTAGATACAAATGGCTTACTGTTGCTAACAGCAGAAGCATTGTTTCTGTACAGCTTTGAAAATGTGATTGGTTTTATTATAGTCTGTGCTTCAATTATCTCCAGAGCAAAGCAGGCATTGAAGCTGAAACATTGCAATGATTCCTATACACTGTCAAGTAGATGACAAGGCAAATAAAAGCAGTACAGCAAGCCACATGTGATATGCGACTGCAGTAATTTTGGTCATCTTTATTGCAATATATATATACATAAAGGCATTTACATATATATAAATATCTGCATTTATTTCCTAAAAGCACAATAAGCAAATTTGTACAAAATGACTAATATGATGTAATTATGCTGGCATGCTTATAATGAAATCATAGCAAATTACTGACATCTATCTTCACTTTTTAGAGGTTGCTTATGTCTGAATATCAGAATTATGCATTTTCAGAAAATAAGTATTCTTTTCTAATCCCATTTGGGTCACAAGTACTTGATTCTACCACCATATGCATGTACTATGCAATGTTAGCTTATAGGGAGCAAGGAAATTCAATAATGGATGAATGCATGGCACATTTATTTAAGTATTTACTCACCTGTACATGTCATATTGTTTTATTAAAAAAAAAAAAAGCAAAAAAAAGCAAACAAATCTAGGGAGGTATGAACTTGCCAAATGGAATTAAATATGTGAAATAAAAATGTTTATGCTATAAAATACTTTACTTGGGATGGAATAAAAAAGTAATCTTCTGATTATAATAAAATACGTGGTAGAGTATCCAAGTTTCTAAAATAGCAATTATCACTACCTAAAAGAGACTCAGTATTGTCATCTGCTGAATTTTCTTATGTTTGAAATTATATTCAAAATATGTTAAGAACTGCATAACTTTATATTTAATTAAAATTTCACCATAACTATCCTTTTCAACCTGAGTGCCTTCTATGAAAATTATGTTAACTGTACACTTGGCATGCATAAAACTACTTTTCCACTCAAGCAGCTGATTTCATTAGACTTGTTCAGCAACACAGTTATATATATTCATGCAGGCACATATATAAGACATAAAAAACACATAAATAATTAACTCAAAATCCTATACTTTCATTCAGAAATCTTCTTTTAGGTAGGGTAAGATTTAGAAATGATCAGTGCAATGCATTTGGCAAAACTGCATTGGGAATCGGAGCAAGAAGGGTGGGGCCAATTCAGAGACTTAGTTAGGGGCTGTCAGACAGCCAAGTGAAATTGCAGAGCTTTCATCACATGCTTACGATTTCATAATGATATAGAAATGAAAAACATTATAGTACTGGGCACAATTGCAAATGCAAATAAGGGTAACATGACAGAGTAATTCTGAAATGCAGGAAAACAGTGCAATCAATCCAAATTCAGTTAGCAAACATACACATGTGATGTCTCAGTAACTAGAGACAGGCATAGCACTACAATTCTAGGAGAAGCAGCCTTATTAACTTAGTAGTACATGATAGAGGCTGCTGTTACATCCAGTGTCTACCATATTGCATGCTGTCACCTTCCACGTCAACAAAAGGTCTGACCAAATATAACATCGCATCACATCTTTGACAGGGATATAGATGAACTCTATCCTGTGGAAACAGACATTATACAGCAACTGATAGACATGTGGCACATTGAAATGGAACCCCATGCAAATATAAATGCTGATCCATATGAACATGAATGCATATGAAACTTTAACAGTGCTTGATTGTGGGAACTTCCAGTGATCATCAGGGGACATGGTGGGTATATCCCAGGCATCTACCTCTCACATAAAAGAGAAGCTCCTTGATGTTATGCTGCAAAATGTAGGGAAGCATGCATCATCCCCAAAAACCATAGAGTAGAAAGATAAACGATGTACATGTTATACAAAATAGCCTGTTTTCTCTAAGGTTCTAGGGGCCATTTTGCACACACATCAATATCAAGGCCTCACCTGGTCTATATGGCCTGTGGTACATCAGCATTTTTGGTGATGCTGGATATGCACTGGAGGCATGGCACTGTTATGCAACCAATATAGCATGGCTCAGATGCAAAACAAAACTGCACTGTCCTAGACCTGCAACATCACTAAGTGTGTGTTTGGAATGATGAAAGCCCACTCTCTGCTGCTTAGATTCCTCCAATGCTGTGCAGCACTATTTACTGTCTTTGAAATTCAGCATGACATAGTTGTACACTGAAAGTTAGAGCAGTGGATTGCCTATAAAGTACCAGGCAGACCAGATCCAGTGATGGAAGAGGTGGTTACTGAGGAGCAGTCAGAGGAACTAGCTGCAGGGGATGATCATGTAAGGTAGAGGCAGGGACAATATGCCATGGCATTGACAAATAAGTGGTGTCTGATCCAGAACTATAGGCCAGATTTAACACAACAAAATTTAAAATGGATGCATGTAGTAGTATAGCTGGCTATGCTATACTGTGGATGTAGCCCACTGTGCATTAGGCAAGAAAGTGGAGGAGCAGAATCTACTGTGTAGTAAGTGGATACCACTTCTAAAGAGGACTAGTTGTCTGGTAGTAGGGCTACTTTCTCAGCATAGATTCCCGGGAACAACACTCCTGCATTTGAGGATGCACTGTATCCATGTATGTGTGCACAAGTTGTGTGGGACCTGAGATGGGAATGATGCACAATATGAACATCTCAAGCAATGGGTGTATCCCATCTGAGGAATGCCACTTGAAGCAACATCAGCCAGCAAGAACCAAATTGTGTCCATCTGGAGGTGCCATGTGCCTGTCTGCAATATAGTCCATGTCTGCACAGTCAGTAATGCTGTACTGGTCCAGTCACACCACAGATAGGTGAAGGATATAGTAGTACATGACCCTGATCTACTTGCAGTGGCAGGTGTGCACATAGCAGAAACAGATGAAAGCTGGCCCCAGAAACAGCATTAAGCCTGCTGTGTAGAGATGGATCACCTTAAGTTGGTAAGAAGTACACTCATGCACCTGTCAAACAAGCAGATCATCTGGAAATACCCTCAAAATGGTCATGATGCAGATAATGTAGTACGCCTGTAAATATTGCCATTGCAGTGGTGACATCTACTTGTGCCTTGATAACAGCTGTACTTATTTGTTGATTTTTTGAGTAATGGCCATTGTGGCACCTATTTCAAGCAATGAGTCATAGTGACAGCCATTAGCCCGTCAGTTCTGACTCCTCTCCCTAATCTTTTTGGAGGTGCCACTGCCCATAGGAGGTACATAACCAGCAGATGAGGATGAACCCTGAGCCAGAGTCTCAGGCATAATCTGTCCTTGCATGAGGTGGAGAAAGATGGTTGCAAGTTACACATGCAACAGTAGTGACTCACTGAATTTGGGTGATATTTTTCTCACCTCACTTATGATTGGTGATAGCTGTAGCATGGCCTCACACTGTACTACTGTTAAAAATGAATATCTTCAGTGTCTAATACAGCAATGACATCTGGCATGCTGTTTCATGATTAAGGACACTGCAGCCATATTGCTGGTGAAAGCAGATAGAAAAATACTTTGTGTAACACTACTAATATGTGACAGTCTCACTTACTTGTGATACACCAGTGCTACAGATAACAGCTATACAAAGAATTTAAGCAAATGTCATTTCCAAAATATACTATTGTACCAGCAACCCAAATGTGCTTGTAGAGGATAGATGGTGGTGTAGCATATCCTTGAGCTCATAGCATGGGTGCACAACTGAAATGCATTACTGACATAAAGAAATACCATGTTGGCACACCCTCAATACTGAAATACGATGGTGCACTCAGTTCTGCTCCTGGATCCAGGCCTCTACTAGCTATCATCGTTTATTCCCTTTCCACAGACAGGACAAACAGAGACTCCTCTTATGGAGGTGAGGGTGGTCTGTAACAGCATACTCCCTACCTATGGCCACCTTGACCTCAAAAGTGCTATGTGCATTGTTGCAAGCATGTAAGATTATATCAGTGATCATGCAACGGATCTAATGGGTTGCCCTGTTGTGGCCTCCAATTATATTCACCTATATCATCAGTTCATATCACACACACGCATTTTCAGAAGGTCCTTTCACTGATGTCTGTGCTCAGTATCCACTGTCCATGTTCAAGGAAGATGGCAGTAGGTCATCCATCGCTATCTGGGATAAGTTATGTTCTTGAGATACTTCTTATCCTCAGGTGCCATGTATCAAGCTGTAAATGTAGACATATTGCTATGATCAGTGAGTAGACATAAAATATGCACATCTCCAACTGAACTGGCACACACTCATGTTATGGATGTGCCAGTAGCATAGCCAGGATGGGGCAAGAGGGGCAAATGCCCTTGGAGCAAGTTGTTAGGGGTACAATCAACTGATCCTAATCACTCTTTAATGCAATACTAGCTTTTAAAAGTCTGCATTTTATATGTGGTTAAGCCTTAGCAGTGTATCAATCTGCGTGTAATCTAGCAAGTTTACTAAAGTTTTAAAGTAAAAGAAAAAGCATATATATGGGTCCCCTTCACATTGCCGACACTTCAAAATGCCGAATTTCACATGACCATGACCATATGACCGACATTTGAAATGCTGACAATGTGGAACTGGCAACTCCGTACAGTGCAGAATGGAAAGATTTCCATTCTTGCACTGTAGCGCGATCTTGGAGTTGGTATATTTAAGTTAATGGGGGTGTGCTTGCCCCCTGCTAGCAGTGTTTAGGTAAGTGTTTTTTGTTTTTTACTTTTATATGTCATATGTTTGACATTTCAAATGTCGATAATATGGTCTCGGCCATATCAAATTAGGCATTTTGAAGTGTTGAACATATGAAGTAGATCTCTCTCTCTCTCTCTATATATATATATATATATATATATATATATATATATATATATATATATATATGTGTGTGTGTGTGTGTGTGTGTGTGTGTTTTTAACTAACACCTGAGTGCTGTAGTGCTCCATGCAGACAGGGTAGAAACTGTAACAAATATTTGCTGCATTTGTAGCAAGTATTTTGTTATAGTTAGAAAAGAAGAAACATGAGTGCTGTAGTGCTCCTTGAAGGCCGGGTCTAAACTACAGCAAACAGTTTGCTACAGTTTGAAAGAGGAAGAAATTATTATTATTTTTTAAATAAAATATGTGATTGGGTTGGGCACAGAAATGGGACCTCAGTAGCTGGGGCAGGAGGAAGGGAGGGTGCCATGGAGATGACCACCAGATTGCTGTGCCAGTAGAAGGAACATATGTTTTTTTTCCTTTTAGTGGAAGAACTGAGGGAAGGGTGGTATTATATTGTGATAAGCCAATCTCATACAGTGTATCTGCTTATTACAATGAAGTGTTCTTTTTTTTTTTTTTTTTTTTTTTTTTGAGGTGGGGTGCTGGTACATAGTAACAGCCCAGGGTGATAGCTGAACCAGCTATGCTTCTGGGTTGTGCCACCTTAAGGTGCCACACCTACCATAATCAGTTATTGCAGGACTGTTGGCCATAGCCGCCCAGTAAGTTAGCTCGGGGAGTGTGTTTTAATGAACTCACATGCCCAATCAGATACCTCTCTACCTGCAGGCACCAAAAATAGGCACAAAGGCCCTTAAAACATAGGTGTGTCTAGCCACAGACCAGAACATTTAAGTAGCATTGAAATTGAATACCAAATAGAACATTGCTATTCCTGCTTCTAGAAGGGACAGGGCCAACCTTCACTCAATTGCACCAATTTCACTCAGGGTCCCACTTTAGGCTTTGACAGGGTCATTATGCCATACATGACCCAGAGATTTGCCTCTGAGACAGTACAGCAAAGTTCAAGCTCTTTTCCAACTGGTAATCTTGCTACCACAGTAGTAACAAGTACAGTATTATTTGAGGCTTCATGTCTTTTTATGACTCACAGTATCAGTTGCTCCCACTCCCATAGTAGTTAGTTGGTGTTACTGAGTACTCACCTGGGTTTTCAACTCAAAAGTGATTGGACTAACCATCTGGTTTTGTGTACCACTCCAGTTATTGTATGAAAAGATAAGACCAGGTTTATTTTGAAGACTTACAAGAGAGGTACTGTTTGCTTTTGCTTCTCTTGTTGATATGAGGTTTATGAATGGTAGTTAATGAATAAAGTTACAAGAAATAGCTGTGAAACAGTCAGTCTTGGACAGCATCAAAGGAAACAATAGTAAGGATAAAAAGTGTAGATACTGTGATGAGAGTTAACTTGTGACTGCTATGACTTGTGACAGAATGGTACCAATGTTACCAGTTCAGCAGTGTGTAAGAGAAATGGTGATTGCACTAACAGATAGGAGAAACATAATCCCAGAAAACTGAAACATGAGCTGTATGTGCTGAGTAGTGGAAGGCAGAGGTAATTATGCCCTTTGCTGAGACTGTTAAAATTGTAATGCAGTGGAAAACAAGCAAAGAAATACCAACATTAATCAACATCAGTGCAACAGTGGTAATGCAAGAGCAAACATGCAGAGAGGTTTAAGTCAGGATGATAAGTAGCATAAATTAACACAGCCATAAGTATATGTGATACAAGAATTCAGTCAGTAAAATAAGTAATAAAATGGGAAAGAAGAGTACCTATACAATGTCAGAACATTGTATAGTATACTGTTTTGTTGGAAAGTAATATATAATATCCAGTATGCAAAACTGTTAGGCATGGAATGTAAAGGATACTAAGGCATGAGTCAACTGAAAGGAAGATGAGAAAGGAGAGAGAAAAACAGACAAAAATGCAGAAAAAATAAAATACACTAAAATTAGAACAAAACATTATGGTGGGGTGAAAAAGGGAAAGTACAGCTATCTGCTACCAAGGTTCAAGAGATCCAGACAGTACTTCAGAGTCTGGATGCATGTTTACTGGTAAACCAAGGCACATCCAGCTGTTGAAACACAATGTTGGCACAGGACCTCAGTGGTTCATCAAACAGGCCCTTTCTAGTGTGTCTGAGTGAGCTAAGCAGACCCTGAGAAACGAACTACAGCAGATGTTGGATGGGGGTAATACAGTAGTTCACTTCTATATTAAAATGTGTTATGACAAAAAATATAAGCTAAAAAACACATTGTTTTATTTTAATACACAGTAATAGCATATATTCCTTTTACCTAATTTGAAATAGTCATAAGTTCAAGAAGCCAGTATGGGGAGTGAAAGATGGGGTAATATTTTGGGAACCAGACGAGGAGTCCCTCCAAAAGGCTTCAAATTGAAGTCCACAATTATTAAGGCAAGCCCTGAGCAGGGATGTAGAAAACTACTCAGTAGCACATTTAAAAACAGAGGGACAAATAATATGGAAAAATATAAACACATTATCAAAGAGACAGTGCAACCTGTTGATTTTAATAAACTGTATTGGAAAATTCTATCACACAAGGCCATTTATTTTTTGCTTCTGAAAAGGTTTATTGTAAGATGTATGTTCTCTTTCTTTAAATTATTGGTGTCACTGGTATGCTGGTCATGTAGTGTAGTTTTCTGTTTGCTAGACAGCTTAAAAAATCACGTGTTATGAGGGGGGGAGGGTTAGAAAATTGTGTGAAGGGGTAAATCAAGCCTAAAAAATAGAGGCATACCTTCACAAATAAATACATCACGTGCAGGGGAAATGTAGGTCTGAAAATAGATCTTCCAAATAGGAACAGTTGAGAGGTCTGCCAAGAAACCATAATCATCATGTACTCCAGATATTCACCTTCACCCAATATAAGATAGGATATCAAATGTGATTCCCCACATCAACTCACTCACTATTCTCTATACATACTGAGTTTGTGCACTGAAACATAGTCATCTCTGTCTGATCCCCATACCAGGGTGATAGTTCACCTCACTCTGCCCTAAAACCAACACTGTGGTAAGCTACTGCTGCCTTCACATGAACCCTATCCTTTTACAAACATCTTTGCAATCCTCCCTGTTTTCTCAACCCCCTCTCAGGAGGTTATTGTGGAGTAGTAAGTTTATATGTAAGTAAGCAAATAAATAAATGAATTGGCCTAACAATTATCCAGTCAACCATCCCACTAGCATGTGGCCTGTGTACCTTTACCATAGTAGTTGTTCCACATTCCTGTAATCTGTAGTCCAACTTACGTATTTACTGCAGAAATCCCTTCACAACTCTCCATCTTCTCTTCATCAAATGTCATCAAATAGCTGTGCAAAAACTCCATTGTCCAACAACAAAATATTTTTGCAGTCATACACTCAGTCTCCCACATGCCACTGGCCTGTATATGTTTACAATAAAATATGCAGCTCTTTCCTTTCACCTATATATACTCCGGGAAATATTGTAATTCTGTTTCATTCTATAGTTGTGAAAAGTCTGATAGTGAGATGACTATCACAATGATTTTTTCAATCATGCAGTTTCAGTGCTTGCAAAATGGAAATTGTACTGCTGATCAGTTTTATGGGCAATCCCTCTGAATTACTTATTTAATACAACATGTCCCTGCTCTAGAATGCTTAAAGAAGTTTCTTTATTCATGTCCTGTTACAACTGGTAGCACACTTGCTGCTGGTGCAGAAGGCTGTGGGTTCATTTCCCCACACCCTGTAGATTGATTACTGACACTGCACTGCAGCATAAGGGGAGTGCTGCACTCCTATGTTGTCCTTTGGCTAGGATCTTAAATCAAGGCTCATCTGCTTGAGTAGGTGATAGATCAGGTGGATGTAAAAGACCTATAGCACCTAATGAAAAAGAGTAGAGCCCTTTATATACAAAAAAACTCATATTTACAAACTACTGACAAATGTACAAATATATAGCCATACAAATATGTTTATACATATCCATTATTTCCTTTACAATCATACCAAATTTTCATCCCTATTATACCCACACTCTTTTTTCCACAACCACTGTCTGATTTTATTTAATATTTTTGCTAAAATCCATTTACCACTAAGCATAATTTAATGTATTCTTTCATTCCATATAACCCATATAACATAAAATAACTTTCTATTTATTCTTTGACATATTCTCTACTACTATTCCTATACGATCCATGTTAGATCATAGCCATGCTTATTTTATCTACTTATTTCATAGCTTCTAAAAATCTACTTTACATAGTTTTTCCCATAATAGTTTCACTCTTTTACATTAAAAAATGTTCCAGAGTTTCTTCTTCTTGACAATGTAATTCTACCACTTTTCTTTTCATATGGCATATTTACTTTTACTGGCAATTTATCTTTTATCAGTCTCTACAAAAATCTTGACATTGTACATTCTGATTACACCATTTGCTTCTTATTTTTAGAGTTTTAATTTTTTTATCTGTTACATTTTTCTATAGTTTTACATAGCATTGTTTTATTATTCCGTTCTTATGCCACACTTTTCCCTTTTTTTATATTATCAACTTTTATTTTCCACAAAAATATGTTTTTCTTGGTAACATTTTATTTCTTCATTTATACAATCTTTTTCTCTTTTACTGTTCTTTACCATGCCCCAAAATGTATCATACTTATATTTATATAATTTTACTACTAACCTGTCAACTTTTTCATTTATGCACTTTAAACATGTGCAGATTTAATGAAGCAGCATATACCACTGGGTTCATTTACCTTAGCTACTCTTTTTTAGTGGGTTTAATATAGAATCCCATAAAAATGAAAACAAAAATGATTGGCAATAATGTCTTTCCAAATACCATTGCAATATAAATATACTCACTGAGTATGCTATTTTCTCACCAGTGCTGAATTTATCAAATAAGTCTTTCTTCCTAAATAATAATTTAGATGTTTTCTAGAAAAGGAAGGTTTGTTTTATTTATTCTACTTTTTCCCCCACTGAATTCTACTTAAAGCTTTGTTCCCACGTTTTATACCTAACACAGACATTTCATTATTGTAAAATATATACCCCGTCCTTACTATAACACATAAACCTTTACTTTATTTAAAGCCATTACCATCACATCTAGACACTCATTTGTGCACATTATTACTTCTTTTATCCAGTTTTTTTTGCAATTATTATAATGTCACTTGCATATGTTAACAGAACTGGAATTCTTAATCTTTCAGGTGTTATATACCCCACCTGCTTTATTTTGTAATTTATTTCACATACTATCACATTTATAACTAATGCAAAGAGTATACAACTCATTGGACACACGTCTTACACTATGTACCTCTTGATTTAACCAGCCATTTGCAAGTATTTTTACTTTATTATTACTGCATGCTGACATACATACATAATTTCCTAACTTTCTTAGTTATATTATAGCCTTTCATTATCACCCATAAAAATTCATGCCTAGTTGTATCAAATGCCTTATCAAAATCTCCTCTAATGGTTTCCCCCTCTTCTTTTCTATTTGTAATATCTTCCACAATTTAAGTAACTAGCTTTATTCATTTTTGACAACCCTTCCCCTTTATACTATATATATATATATATATATATGGTTCTACCTGAGATAGTCGACACTCCAGAACACCGACAAGCGAATCCCGAGCGCCAGAAGATCGACAATGCAGAAGACCGATGCGATGGATTAAAACACCGATGCCGAGGATGCCGACATGGGAAAAGGCTGTGTAAGTATGCGGTAGTGACGGACGTTAGGGTGCGAGTAAGGTAAGTGTGGATATTGACGGTCTGTGGGGATAGGGGTGGGTTAAGTGAGTTAGGGTCAGTGCACGGGTTAGGTAAGTGTGTGGTAGTGATAGTCTTTGGGTTAGGGGCGGGTTAAGTGAGTTAGGGTTAGGGGGTGGGTTAGGTAAGTGTGCGGTAGTGATAGTCTTTGGGTTAGGAGCGGGTTAAGTGAGTTAGGGTTAGGGCGCGGGTTAGCTGAGTATGCGATAGTGACGGACCTTAGGGTTAGGGTTTGGGTTAGGGTTGTAGATAGTTGTGTATGTGAGGTTTAGTGTGGGTTTGTAGGGATTTTGGTGTGCTTGTGTTGTGTGTGTGGTTTTTGGACAGGGGATGTGTTTTGTTTGTTGATTGTTGTTATTGTGGTGTGTGCAGTGTATGCGGTTTCGTGTTTGTGTACCGTCGGTTATTTCGTTGTCGGGCATGTGAGGTTTCGTGTTTCTGCACTGGCGATTATGTGGTGTCAGTGATTGCGTTGTCGGTGTTCTGGGGTTTCGATTATGTCAGGTAGAACCATATATATATATATATATATATATATATATATATATAAATACTATCATCCATAATATTTTCCATTTTAGTTTCAAATCTCTTTTGTATTATTTTCATAATGATCTTAAAAGTTCATAGGTCTGTACTAGGCTAATGGTCCTCAAGCCTTTGCAAGCCTAGCCCATAGAAATGCCTTGCATTGTGTTGCCCGATGTTAGTTCCCAGTGCCTCTATCAAATAGAGTAACTGGAGTGATCCACAGGATGAACTTTCTATTTCCTAGCCACTCATCAAGATTTCTCTTGAAGAGGGCCAGTGAGGTGCTCTGCTTGACATGTATGTTAAGTCTATTCCACAGTATGAGCAGTCTCTGGGTTATGAACCTGTCCCTCCAGCATGTTCTGTTGATTATAGTAATGAGGTTGAGGTCCCTGGAGCATGGGGTGTGGAGGGATTGGGATTCCTTTAGATGTAGCATTTCTAACAGATCTGGGTCAGACATGGCTTTGTAAGTCAAGCAGAGATTGCCTCTTAGTAGACAATGTGAGACAGAGAATAGCTGGAGTTTTTTTAATCTGTCCATATAGGACATGTGTTTAAGGCCTAGGATCCTCTTTGTGAGGTACTTTTATGGCCTTTCCAGCTGTTGCATGTGTCTGGTGAGGTGCATGCCAAATGGTGCATTATACTCCATGAATAGGCTAATGAGTGAAGAGTAGAGCAAGATGATGATCTCTTTCTTCCTGGATGCAAAATCCTTGGTAATGACATGTGCCACATAGAAGGGCTTTCTGACCAAAGTGGCAATGTGGTGACTGAAAGAGAGGATGCTGTAAACCTGTGTTGCCAGATCTCTTATAATGCCTTCAGTGTTAGGTAGGCTCCCCATCCATGTGGTAATTAGTGAGAACAGAGTTTTTACCAAAGAGGATGATGATGCATTTTTTGGCATTAAGCATAAGGCCATGGTTTCAACACCAGTCATTGTTCTCAATTGAGGGTTTTCTGTAGGATGTCTATATCACTTGGGGAGTTGATATTGGCTCCCAGCTTGCAGTCTTCTGTAAACCTGGTCAGTCAGAGTCCCTCTGTGTTGGCCTGGATGTCTGAGAAGTAGATGCGAAACAGGAGAGGACCCAGGACTGATCCCTGTGGGACTCCACTAGTGACTGGCAGCAGTCTAACTTGAAATCTGCTACTTTCACACCGTGGGTTCTATCTGTGAGCCAGTTTGCAACCCACCTAGAGATATAGGGATTGATGCCTAGTTTGCTGAGTTTATCAATAATTCCTGAGTGGGGAATGGTATCAAAGGTCTTGGCCAGATCGAGGTAGGCTGTATGAACTGCCTTGCCCTCATCCACAGCTCTGGTGACTGACTCAAAGAAGTCAACCAAGTTGAGCAGGCATGATTTACCTTTCAAAAAAACATACTGCGTGAGATCTAGAGTTTGGAGATTCCCTATATCCTTGTTAATTAGATCCATGATAATGTGCTCCATAGCCTTACATATCAGACTCATCAGACTTGTTTGTGTCTTTCGGCTTTTCCCGGTTAGGGGTCGCCACAGCGGAACTAATGATTGGCAGTTGATTTTTATGTACCGGCTTGCCAGGCCTGATGCACAACCTTCAACAAAGGTACGCCCATTCACGCATGTCTCCAAGCAGAAGACGCTCTAGCTGAGAATCGAACCAGACAGCGTCTTACTGTGAGGTGACAACGCTATCAAAGCACCACCACCACGGGTATCAGACTCATCAGACTAATAATCCTCAGGGTCTGTAGTCACTTCCTCTTTATGGAGAAGGATGACTGTAGCAGTGCACCATTCAGTAGAGACAAAGCCTGATGTGAGGCAGTGATTGAAGAGGGCACACAGATGTGGTGCCAGTTCACATCCAGGGATATTGTCAGGTCCCATGGAAGCTGTATTCATGGCCTTGGATAATACAACTTTAACCTGTGCTGCAGTAATGCTGGATGCCTGGCATTCCTATGGTATTTTGATTGGTCCTTTGGGGGGGGGGTAAAGTTGGCACTAAATCTGTCGGCCAGTATGTTGGCCATATCTGTTGGCTCAGTATAGGAGGTAATATAGTTGAACTCAAAGAGTATGAATTGACAGTTAGACTACAGGCAGATTCTTTACCTGGTTTAAATAATCTACTAAACTGAATAAACGAAAACCAGGACTAGTTGCTTCAGGCAGAACAAACAGACACTTTATTAGGTGAGCGCTTTCGGGAAATTCAATGACTTCCCTTCCTCAGACAAAAGCATATGCTTGCAAGCTTCAATAAATAGCAAGCCTTAATGCATAAATTAAACAATCAAGTAATTAACAAAAATCAGACATTCTTTAAAGATAAATCAGTTAAAAAGCCAAATGTAAGCTTAAGAATTAAATACTACCCATAAAGCAGAACTTTAAAAAGGCACAAGCTATAATAAATTAAAAAGTGCCAAGGACACCAACACTTACAAAATTGCTACATAGCAGAAAACAAATAAATCAACATAGAAAAGATAAAATTTAATTTAATCTAAACCTTTTTAAAAAAGGTGGGCAAAAAAAAGACTAAATAAAAAAGGTGGGCAAAAAAAAAGACTAAATAAAAAAAGGTAGCTTACATTTGGCTTTTTAACTGATTTATCTTTAAAGAATGTCTGATTTTTGTTAATTACTTGATTGTTTAATTTATGCATTAAGGCTTGCTATTTATTGATGCTTGCAAGCATATGCTTTTGTCTGAGGAAGGGAAGTCATTGAATTTCCCGAAAGCGCTCACGTAATAAAGTGTCTGTTTGTTCTGCCTGAAGCAACTAGTCCTGGTTTTCGTTTATTCAGTTTAGTGTGTTTACATCATGCCTTTGTCTGTTTCTGGTTTAAATAATGCTATTACTCTGAAGCCTATTTTAGTAAAATAAAACAGACAAAGTTTATAGTTTTTATGCTTATGTTTATCTGTGTATGTTGTGTGCATATATATTTATATATGAATTTTTTAATGATTTTTTTATAACTTATATATATATATATATATATATATATATATATATATATATATATATATATATATGTAAGTTATAAAAAAATAATTTTTCATTTGTATGATATTTTTCATTTGTATGATAGTAGCACTGAGGAAGGCTGTTTGTGACCCAAAAGCTTTGCAATAAACATTGATTTCTGTCCTTTGGCATTGAATTTCTAGAGTTTGACTTTAGTATAGGAGGTAGCATTGTGCAGTAACTCAGAGCAAACTTGGGTATTTCAGTGGAGATTCTTGTTATAACTATAGAAGTCTTTGTGATTGTTTTTAGTGACTGCTTCAATTCTGCCTTCATTGCTGGCTTTAGAGGTTTTGATGAGGGATCTCAACTTTATGTTGAGGCTAATAAGGGAGTTTTTCCAGTCTTGGGACTTCACCTTTTTCTGCAACAGTTTCTTCTTTCTGTTGTAGAGTTTATTAATGGGAGGAGACCACCAGATTGGCTTCCTGTTTTTGGAGGAGAGCATCTTGGTTCTGTTGGGTATAGCTAGTTCCATCCATTTATGTATGTATTCATACAGTGCATTGGTGTATGATTTGGCAATCATGCATCAATTTTCCATTGACGTGTGTAGTGAAGTTAGCCATCTGTGTTTTTTAGGAGCCTTAGGAAGAACGATCATTGGAGTAGCTATACAGGTCTTGATTGGATAGATTGGAAGGTGTGTTATGAATTAAGGCTCCTGATTGGTGCATTTGACATTTTAAGTAATGAATGAAGCGCCAAATATTATGATCTGATGAAGGCTAATTTGCCAAAAGTGCTTATCAACCCATATACAGCTTTGTTTGTTTTTTCTTTCTTTTTGGTTTTAACTATTTTTATTAAAAGATTGGTTTTATCAAAGGACTAATTTTATTGCTACAGTGCACTTCAGACCTTTACTATGGTTGTGACTCAGTATTTGCATTTGCTTTATTTCTGTCCCTGAAGAACCTTTAGCAGTGGAGATTGGCTGTATTTTACTTGATAAGGGATCTCAACTTTTTGTTGAGGCTAATAAGGGAGTTTTTCCAGTCTTGGGACTTCACGTTTTTGTGCAACAGTTTCTTCCCTCTGTTGTAGAGTTTATTAATGGCAGGGGACCACCAGATTGGCTTCCTGTTTGTGGAGGAGAGCATCTTGGTATTGTTGGTATGGCTAATTCCACCCCTGCATGTACGTGTTTGTACAGTACATTGGTGTATGATATGGCAATCATGCATCTATTTTCCAGTGACATGGGTGCCATGAAGTTAGCCATCTCTGTTTTTTAGGAACCCAAGTCAACCTTGTCGAAGATTTTCATGGTGGCTACCTTTTGGGGGTGTGGGGTGTGTGGGTGAGATGTGGATTTCCATGGTGATTAGTTTGTGGTTGAATCTAACCAGTGAGGAATTGGCTATTGGTGTAGAGCAACAGTTGCCCATGTATGTAATAACCAGGTAAAGGATGTTGCTTCCTCTTGTCGGGTAAGAATGAGCTGGTCCAGGACATTGGAACTGATGAATTCCAGGAAGCATTGGCCCAGTGTACTGTTGTACGAGTAGTTTTCCCAGTTGATGGAGGGGTAGATGAAGTCACCTAGTATGAGAGTGTTGGGTTAGACTTTAACAGTTTCCAGGGTGTTTAGGAACATGGAGTGAGAGTCTTGGGACACGGTTGGGGACCTATAGCAGGCTATGACCTGAATCGCTGTCTTAATGAATTATAGTTGTACCTGAAGAATCACAGATGCCTTATACTGGGCTTCTAGTCTGGAGATGTGCATATCCCTTATGATATGGAGACACCACCAACTTTGGAGCTTCGGTCCATGTTCTGGGGCCGAATGGCATGGAATGAGTTATAGCCTGGTAGCGCAGGGGTGCTTTCTGCTACTTTAAACCAGGTCTATGTTACACCACAATTGGCAATGTTCTTTATTTTGAGGAGAGGTTCGAGCAACTGCATCTTGAGATTTAGACATCTAGCATTGAGAAGCATGACCCTCAGATTGCATTTATTTATAGCTGCTTTAGTCATTATTATTCAATACTATTGGTATCCAGTTTTTACTTGCCTTCTATCTTCCTTCTTCCAGATAATTTTAAGTATTCTACTACATAATTCTGTCTACATAAAGCCTTCATTTAAATTATTCATTCAAAATTTTTAAAAATATTTTTTGCCAATCCCTTAATTTTTTACCTATTTCCTGCCCTGCCCCATATGGTTCTGCAGCTGAATCTATACCTACCTGTTCTAATACTTTATCTAGCCTATTTAGAGAAATCCCCATTTCCATCTCTTTATTCTCTTTTTCTTTTAGCTGTTTTACTTCCCATGTTTTTTCACTTCTTTCCTTTGCATATTTCTTGTGCATATTGTACTATTAATTATCTTTTAATGAGTTCTTTCTATTTTTCCTTTTACATTTTTTTCTCATTACACTACCATCTTCATTTACTAATCTGCTTAAGTAATTAATATTTCTTCTCTTTTTTCTTTTAAAAGTGCCTTTGCTTATATAACAATTCTTGTATTTTTTCTTGATTTGTTTCATATAATTCTTTTTTCTTTGTCAAAGTACTTACTATGTTCTAAATCTTCCAATGCATTCTTGTATGCCCTTTTATATTTTAATTTCCCTACTTTTCCTCAGATCATTTTGCCACTGTAAAAAAATATTTTTTTCATATTTTCCTTAAATATCATACACCATGCATAGAAATATAGTATTGCCATGACTGTATTACTAATCCTTTTCCTTATTCATAGGTTCATAGGTAGGTACTAGGCTACTAGCCCTAGGGCCTATATAAGCCTAGCCAAATGGTACCCTGGCTTTCACCACCCAAGAAAATGATTTTCCTGTGCCCCTGTCGAGCAGTGCCACAGAAGTGATCCCCGGGGTGAATTTCCTATCTCCCATCCAATCATCAAGATTTTTCTTGAAGAGTGCTAACGAAGAGCTTTGTTTGATATAGATAGTTAGTTTTTTCCAGAGTATGGGAAGTCTCTAGGACAGTAATCTATCCCTCCAGCATGTTATGTTTATTGTGGTGACAAGGTTTAGTTCCCTAGAGTGTGTAGCTCAGACGGATTGGGATTTCTTTAAGTGGAGCATGTTCAACAGCTCTGGGTTTGACATAGCTTGAGTAGGGGATATGCGATGGAATTAAGTTGAAGTTTTTTGAGACGGTCTGTATAGGGCATCTGTTTGAGCCTGGTAATGCTCTTTGTGAGGTATTTCTGCAGCCTTTTCAGTTGTTGTAGATGTCTTGTGAGGTACATACCAAAAGGGGTGCTGTATTTTATAATGGGTCTAATGAGAGATGAGTAGAGGGGAACAATTACCTCTTTTATCCTGGATGAGAAACCTTTTGTGATGAGGCGTGCCATGTAGAAGGATTTTCTGACTACTGTGGCGATGTGATTATCAGAGGAGAGACTACTGTCCACCTGTGTCCCAAGGTCTCTTATCACACTTTTGGCGTTAAGTAGACTACTGCCTATGTGGTAGCTCATGGGTACAGAGTTTTTACCAAAAGGGATGACAATGCACTTTTTGGCATTGAGCTTGAGGCCATGGCTTTGACACCAGGCATCTGTCTCAGTGAGGCCCTTTTGTAGGATGTCCACATCATTAGTAGTTTTGATTATGGCTCCTAGTTTGCAGTCATCTGCAAAATTCATTAGCCAAAGACTTTCTGTGCTAGCCTGTACTTCAGAGAAGTAGATACCAAACAGGAGAGGACCCAGGACTGAACCTTGTCGTACTCCACTTGTCACTGGTCTGAAGTTGGATTTGGAGTTTGCTACTTTCACAGTGTGGGTTCTATCAGTGAGCCAGTTGCCAACCTATCTTGTGACATAGGGATTTATACCTAGTTTACTCACTTTATCTATAATTCCAGAGTGGGAGATTGTGTTGAAAGCCTTGGCGTGATCTAGATACGCTGTGTGAACGACCTTACCCTGATCTATGGCTTTGGTGACCACTTTAAAGAATTCTGTCAGGTTTAGGAGACATGATCTTCCTTTTACAAACCCGAACTGGGTGGGGTCCAAATTTGGAGATTACCAATGTCATTGTTTATAAGTTCCATGATGATACGTTCCATAGCCTTGCAGACCAGGCTCGTCAGACTAATGGGGTGGTAGTTCCCGAGGTCCATGGTGGCTCTCCCTTTGTGGAGTGGGATAACTATCGCTATGCACCATTCAGTGGGCACAAAGCCTTAGGTGAGGCTATGACTGAACATGGTACTTAAGTGGGGTACCAGTTTGTTCTGTAATTCATGTAGAGCACAGCCTGGGATGTTGTCAGGTCCCATTTAAGTTGTTTTCTTGGCTTTGGAGAGTGTGGATTTTACCTGTGAAGCTGTGATAACAGGAACTTTGCATTCTTCTGGTATAGTGATGGGCCATTTGGAGGTGACAGGAGGGTAAAGTTAGCACTGAACCTACCTGCCAGGATGTTGGCAATATCAGATGTATGCTTTTACATTTATCCTTTTTATTTCTTTGCCTATTTTTATATATTCCTTGTTTTCTTTTATCTATAGCAATAATGCAAGATAATCAGAAAATCTAGTTTCATTTACCCTCTCTTCTCCTATAAACTAAATCTTCGGATACTACAAAATAGAAAGTTTCAGTTCTATACATAGACATTTTGTAAGTCCATGAATTTTTTGTCCCAAAGTTTTAACTTACCACATCTTATAATGTCTAACATTTTCTTATAACCTTTCCTTCTTTTTCTGCTTGCCTGTTAAATCACAATTAAAATTATCTTGTTTCTATTATAGTTACATAGTCTAAAATGTGATAAAATAAACTCCCCCTTCTTTACAATTTGCAATTAGTATAAGCATATAAAATTATAATTCTTTATATGTGTTTCCATTTTAAATTTAGAGTGGTTAATTTTTCTATTTTTGCTAAAGGCATACCTAATATCTTTACTGTACTTCTACAGAAAATGCCTATTCCAGAACATCTCTAATTCCAAGTTCCAGATTATCTTTCCTCCACATAGTTTATCTGTTTGTAATCTTTCCCCATTTGTTAAAAATCTTGTGTCTGGTAATATAATTACATCAACATCATATGTATTACAGCACTCAAAAATCCCTATTCGTCTTACTTTCTTAATTCTATTCACATTTACAGAAAATTTTCATTTTTCCCTTTTCCTTAGACTTATGGATTTACAAGATTATAGATAATTACTAGGCTAGGTTTCTTAATAGGCCATTCTAAGTGCAGACAATTTCTCTCCCAAAGGTGAGAATCAAACAATGTAACTTGAGATTGTAAGTCAAACACCTTATCCATCATACCAACCCCCAGTCATTAGCTGTATATATTATTTTTCATCCATTACTTTTTTTTTTTTTTTTGCACTTTTCCCTTTTAGTTTTCTTTTCTGTCTTTTACTCTTTTACCAATATAATTATTTTTTCTTTTAGTACCTCCCAGTTTATGTTTTCTTCATCACTTATTTCAGAACTATGAATGTCCTTTTTTATTTTTTCTCATCTAATTTTTCTTCCATTTTTGTGACTTGTAAAATGTCTTCTCTATGTTCATTTTCTTCTCCTTTTTTTCTTTTCTCGTACTCTTATTTTCATGTTTGCAGTCCATCCATAAATGTATAACATTTCAGTTTACATTATTTAATTACATCCCATTTCCCAACAAACATAACATTTTCTTTTCTCATAGTTACTTGCCAAATGTCCTTCTTTTATACAAGAAAAAAGAAAAACATGTCCTGGGTTGTTCCCAGTATTTTATGACACCCCTATTCCCCTTCCCATTTATCATGCGTTGTATCTGTATAATGTTTTTCTCTTTCATTTTAACACAATATTACAATCCCAGCCACCAGTCTATAAAGCTCTTTTGTCATAATTTTTTGCAATTTCCAGTACTTCTTTACATCAAGTTTTCAAATGTCCTTTCAAAGTCTGCTACAATGGTTTGAAACTATATGCATATTTTCTTTTTTGTCTCCCTGTTAAATGATTTATTCATATAAAGATTCCATGGGTTATAGCCTTTCTTTTTTCATACTGTCAAAGAAAATTTTCTATTGCAAAAGCAGTCCCATATATAATGTTACAAAATGTCTCTTTGTTAATAAGAATAAATGCTCAGACATCATGTGCTTTTACACCCAAAGGAGTTATTAAATTGTCCAACACTTCATACCTGTCCATTTCTTTGTTTTCTTTACTTTGAATCCTTACCATGTACTTCCATATTTCATTTTCTTCTGCCTTATTTTCTGCTACACCATTTTTGCCTTCTTTTACTTTCTCTGCCTATGTTTTCTTTTGCATCTTATCCCTTTTCTTCATGATTATCTCTGCCTTCTTTTTTCTGTATGATGTGCCACAGTTTTTTTAAGTAAATCATCCTGCAACTTTCTTGACTGGAGGGCTGTAATTAGATGAACATCATTTGCTGACTCATCTCCATCAAACTTATTTTCCGCAACATTTCCTCAAAATCCTGCAGATAATCTCTGATCTCAATATTTGCTTTCTCCTCCATTTCTTTTACCACTCAATCATCTTCTTCTCTCTTTCCATCTGCCTCCCTGTTTCACCAGGCCACATCTGTGTCTGGAATGAAAACAGGAAGTTATCCTCTAAAATGTCTCCCACTTGCAACAATGATGAGTAGGGGAAATCCCCCAATGCCCTGATCAAATTTCCCCTACTAGTAAAAATACCACCTTGGAGCTCCACTGAAAAGAAGCTACTAGCCTAGAAGGAATATCCTGGCAAACAATTAGATAGACAGATAGATAGATAGATAGATAGATAGATAGATAGATAGATAGATAGACGATAGATGTATAAGGAAATAAATAACTGTTGCCACCCCTAGAGGTACTACATAGCAGCTATAGCCAACAACATGATATATTTGGGGCAGTAACTTTAGTCTCACATATCTCTCCCACCACCATGATGGGTGGTGTACATCTATATGGTAGCACTGGGCTTCACTGCACTGCCCAGCTATTTATTAATTCCCCATCACATGGTACCTGCAATATGGATCAAGATGAATCTACTACAATTTCCCTATGGATAGCATTCTGAAAAGTAGTCATATCTCCTTAAGGAATAGAGTTTGGAAGAGGTTCCACATGGTGCTAGAAAGTAATAAAAATCTTTTGCTACTTCCTAGACTGTGAGCATGGCCAGCATCTATTGCTGGATGCCTATGGTGCCCCAAATACAAGATGGATGCCTGACATTGACTTGCCATAGTGTTGATTGATGCTACATGTCACTCACCCTAGTGAGCAGTGCAATGATTAATGCAGTTACCAAAAGAGGCTTAGGTAATGGTAAGAGGAGGTCAAGCACAGGGTACCAGAGATTTATAGTAAGTAGTAATGACTAGTTGTTCCTTCTACATAGGCGGCAAGGTTTACATAGCAATATGAAGTTCTTAAGTTTCATGGATACATTATTTTTCTGTTTTTCAGCAAACAGTGAGATAGAGGACAAGAGTCTGCTATGCAGGAGAAAGCAAGCAAGGCTGTCCAGTTGTTGGGGTTTCTATATGGATTAATGCTACTTCACTTTCCATGTTTACATTGGTGATAATTATTTTAGTCCTTGCATATACACCTGCTTTGCCTTAATTGGCATATACCTTGCCAGTTCAAGTTTAGCTACACTATTGCTCATCTTTTTGGCAAGAATTCCCTTCAATGCAAGGTAATTTATTGGCATCAATCAACACCATGTCCATTGCCATAACCCTAATGTTATTGCATATCAGTATATGAGTCTGCCATCCCTTTCTCTTACAGTGACCATTCCATTTCTCCTTCCAGTGCCATTTACACCTGGCAAACTAATGGCATGCATCTGAAAGTCTGCAGGGTGGCACTTCTTGGTGGTTATAATTTGTCCTTGTATGTTATTACCACCAGGATTTTAGTATCCTATGTTTAATAATTTTGGACATATGTGATAGTGTGTACAAGATGTGGTCTCCATTATGCCATGAATGATAATGTTTTGTCGACCATGCCTGGCAGCAAAAGTTAAACTTCTATGTCCTAACCACTTCAGGCTCATGTCTCTAATTATCTCAGCTTCACTACCCCCTACAGTTGCACAATGCAATTCATGCACTGTTCCCAAACACTACACATAGGGGGTATACTGGGATAATGGTCAGGGAGCAATTAATTTTGTCTATAGTGGCATACATACTGGTATCATACCTTTCTTTTAGGCATCTGTATTGTTTTTTTTTTTTGTTTGCCACTGCATACTAAATAGCTGTTTACCCCTCATGGACTATATTACCACGCAGTGTAACTCACATTACTAAATCTATTTTTTTGCTTTTGTGTTTCTCTCCTTATCTCTGTCTTTCTCTCTCTTTTTTATTTTTATTATGTTTATTTACATTCACATTTTATGCAGGATAGACTACAGAAGTTGATGTGGTGCAGAAGAGGCCACCAGACTGAACAAGTGCCTTGATATAACCTGTTGTCTCCCAGTCTCAATGCCTGCCTCTATGCAGGGTGATGAAGGGCATTCCACAGGGAGGGCTCTCTGGTGACCCTTAGTGTTTTTTTTTTCTTTTGGATTATGTAGTATCCCTATATGTGGTAAGAAATTGTGGTGTTAGTGTGTGGAAGGGCTGATGACAACCTGGGTGGAAAAGAGGCTGCACAAACACATTGACAGTCTGGTACATGTCCTTGTGTGGCTGACAGAATTGCAAAGCTGCTTAACCCTTATAAGCAGGATTTGTTGGTTTGAGCCCAGCCTTGGAGGTATTCAAACAGTTGACT